>NC_057795.1:279430348-279692064 GCF_018294505.1 Triticum aestivum | reverse complement strand
AAAACGCAAGACGAAGCGCGTTCCATTTGGTGAATGATGTGGAGGGTCCAGCATGCCGGGGTGCAACGCGAACGCGACAAGAGCGATGTACAGTCAAAACCGATTGACCTTCACTGCTCGGCTAGAACCACTATTCACACCAGAACCTTCGCTGCTCGGCCTATGCCAGCCACTGCCCCAAAACCACACCTCCTCTCCAGCCCATTCCCCCACCTTTCGATCCCCTAGCCCGCATCAAGCGTCCCCTAGTTCGCTGGAAAGCCATGGTGCGCCGCAAGATCACATACTACAAGATGCTAATGCCGGAGCGCCGCGTAGAAATCACGCGGCGGTCGGCGCCATAGACCTCCGTTCCCAAGCTCGCTTTGCGGCGGGATAATCCCCGAATTGTCTGGAGCCAAGCTACGAGGAGGAGGAAGCCAATCCAATGTTCATGGCGGAGGTCGCGGCGTAGAAGGCCCCCGATGGATATGAGACGATGGACGTCGACTTCGTGTCCGTGTCCGGGTTCCCCATGGCGCAGGCGGACCAGCGGTTCAACCTGGCGATACTAAAGGAGGACCGGGAGGCAGAGGCTCAGCTCGACACGGAGCGCGCGCATGCCGGTGCCATCGAGGCTCTCCTGCAGGCGAAACCAGATGTCGTGGATGTGAACCGGGCGGCGCAGGACCAACTTGACGCAGAGTGTGCAGATGCCGCTGCCATCGAGGCCCTCCTGCAGGCGGAACCGGACGTCCTGGACTTGAATCGGGCGGTGGAGGCTCAACTCAACGCGGAGCACGCGGATGCCGCTGCCATCGAGGCCCTCCTGCAGGCGGAACCGGACGTCCTCGACTTGAACCGGGCGGTGCTCTCGTTCGTGCAGAGTGTCCGCACGCTCCGCGTGAATGAGTAGCTGGAGGCCGAGGACAACTACGATGCGAAGACACACATCGGCAGCTACGGCTGGTTTGCGCCGGCAGCCAAAGACGACGAGGCTGTCTCGTTCCGCGAGCATTGATAGTTTTTCTTTATGTTGTTGTTTTTAGGGATCTTTTGTTGTGTAAAAACATATATTGTTATGCAAGTCGCCTGACTTTCATCATTTGGGTCAGTCTACCATTTCAGGCGGTTGGATGAATATCCTATGTCTCCTAACCCTTCTTCCTCACCTCTTCTTCTTCCCCAAGAGACCACCGCACGGCCCGTATGGATCCACCCCAACATGCGGTTGGATAAACATAATGTATGAACGAAAATTAACTGTCAACGGTAGCATGTGTCAGTGAGGGTGCGTTCCCTTGGTTGGGTTTGTAGCGTGCAGGAGCGACTGTGTGAGGGTGCGGTGCGACCACGGCGTGCAGGAGTGGCCGTGTGAGGGTGCGGTGCGACCGCGACAGCCGTGCATAAGTGTACCTCCTTTTCATTTTGAAAACTTTAGGCAAGCTAGGCAAAAATGTGTCATGAAGTATGGAAATGCAAGGCCTAGAGCCAAATAGGATAAGTATGTACATACTAGGAGTACTAGTGTTAAAAAAGAAAGGCGGGGTTTTCCTTCGCGGGATTAATCGATACAAATCCTTGTTTGACGTGTAAATTAATGCGTATTTTTTTGTCCAAAGCCCAAAGAGCTAACCATCTCACTCCTCATCGCTTGATTAATGCAGCGCCATGCAAACAAACCTTCTCTCTTCCGCATGCATGCAAGGGTATATTAATGTCCTTGGTTGCTACTACAAGGCAAACCCCATCAATTTTGCCTCAATTAGTGTTAGTGGCCTTTTGCAAATTGTAATTTTGATATACTAGCCTTGCGCACAAAAAATGGAGGTAGTAACTATTTGACTTCCTTCCCCATTGCAGTGACGTTGATGATATCTCAAACGTTGTGGTTTGGCGAAGTGCGTTCGATGGAGAACACCATTGAGGGAGACCACTGTAAGTCATTCGCAAGTGCCGCCTGCAAGCCGAAACAACCACCTTATTTGCATCCAAGATGTCCGTTGAACCAAAGGACGCGTAAATGTACTAGTACTACTAGTACACAATAGTGTCGTCCGTCCAGCTTAGTGCGGTGAGGTGGTTTCTCGAAGAAGACGATGGAGAAGCGGAGTCAGCGAAGAGTGAAATGATGGTTGCTTCGTCCGTGCTTTGTAATTTGACGCCTCATTGCTTTGTGATTTGTGATTGAAGGGACAAGGGAGTAGACTCTGTGCTCTATACTATACATGTGTCCAAGCACGGGAGAAAGAGGGTGAGAAAGAGGAGAGACGTTGCATTTTTTATTCCTTCAATCAATCAATCAGGGAGCTTCGGTTCCATCTTTTTGGGTTTTGCCACTGTCCACAATGGTTCCCATCGATGCCAAAAGCTATTTTCACATTTGGCTACACACTGTGGATGCCCTTAACCGTACCACTTGATTTTTGCTCCTGTGTGCTATCTATACAAATCTCAATTATATTGATCTAAAAAATTATAGAATCAAGATTATTAAAAAGGAGGTGATCTCGCCTCGCGGATGGCAGGGGAGGTTTCTTATTTTTAGAGGACGTTAACCTAGCGGTTTTCTAACATGCAGTCCCACGTGTCAGTGCTTTACCAAGCCGATCCGCATCCCTCTTGAGGCAGAACAACGACAGAAGCAACACATGGTTAACTTGAAGAAGATGAGGGAGAAGCGGATTCAACAACGAGTGAAATGATGGTTGCTTCGTCCCTCCAACTTCTTTTTTTACTAGCATTATTATTACTTCATTCCTCCAACTTAACTGCGGGAAAGGTGCAGCTTTGTGATTTGATGCCTCATTGCTCATTACTACGCCGGCACCATGACTGGGGTGCTTCACCCCTGCTGCTCCGCACTGTATTTTGGTATGGCACGTGTGGACCCGGTAGCTTGATGTCCCACATGTCGGCGAAAGGGACTAGAACATTTATGAAAGTGAGCGCTCCACTCTTACGACAGAGGAGTACACGACACGGCGGCACAGTGAACTGTCACTTGTACTGTATAGTACTATAGTTTTGTTGTTTCGCACGATCCATCGATACAAACCCGATTAAACAGGAAAGGGAGGGATTTTTCCCGTGCGGTAGATGATACTGGCCATACATTTCAAAGGCAATTTTAATGTATGCAAACTGAATAATTAAGTAACAATATGATATCTAGTAAAACTAAAAACACATATGATTTATTGTGTTAGAGTGTAGTAGTAGTGCTGTATTGCATAGTTGTTAGATGTAACATGCGAGAACGTGTTGTCACATCCCTAGTCTGGTATGACTTAGACTAGCTAGCCATTTGTGCATCATATTTAAATTTCATTTAAATTTGAAATGAGGATTGGTGGAACCCTCAGAATCATTTTTGAAAATGACCCAAATAAAAATTTCTCCAAAAGGGTCCAAGAAAATGCTCATGTTGCTCTCTGAAAATATTGGACAGAGATAAAAAAATCAAAACAATATTTTTAGGAGCTCATGGATATTTATTTTGGCCATTTGGATTAATTCGATAAATATTTGCTTTGGATATATATTGTTATATATATGAAATATGGTCCAAAAATTATGCCATTTATAAAGGAGCTCTGGAATAATATATCTAGCTCCTGCAAAAATTGGCATAAGGTAATAAGTTGATTTAGTATTTTATTAAACCAAAACAAATGTCAGAAAAATTAGAAAACAGAAATAAAAGAGGGAATCCTACCTGGGCTTCTTACCTGGCGCCTCTGGCCCAGCAAGCCAGCCCAGCCCACCACCGCCGTCGTCCTCCTGGCGCCAGTCGGCCAGGCGTGTGGCCGACGCGCGCGCACGGGCGGAGCGCCACGCCACCAGCTCGCCTGCCTGCCTCCCCTGCCAGCGCGACGCCGCGTTGCTTCTTCTCGGTGCCGCCCGATCCCCTGGCCTCACCCCCCCCTCTCTCCCGTGCTTTTCCCCTTCTCTCTCTCTCTCACCCGAGAATCACCGTCGCCGCCGTTCGCCATAGCCATCGCCACCGGCCTCCCCTCGCCTCCCCGACACGCGCGGGAGCTCCGCCCCCTCGCCCTGAAGCCCCTCGTCGAGCCACGCACCTCCGGACGGCCTCCATCGCTGCTATCGCCATCGTCTTCCTCCTCGGGCTCCGCCGTCCGCTGCCGTCGATTCGCCGTCCCCAGGTCTCCCCCGACCCCGCTGTGCTGCTCTGCGTGATCGCCGTGAGCTTCTTCCCGTTTCCCCTCTCTTCTCCCCCTCGTTTCCGCGCTGTAGCCCCGTTCCCCACCATGGCCGAAGCCATCGCCGCCGCAGCTCCTCGCCGTCGTGGCCACAGCCGCCGCAGGCCGCAGCCGAGCTCGCCGTTGCACTCAGTGCACTCTGGCGAGTCACGCGGAACCGCTCGCAGCCTCCCTAGTGCCTCGCAGCCCGTTCCCGCTCGAAGCCGAGCTCCGGCCGCCGCCGCGAGCTTTGCCCCGGCGAGCTCCGGCCTTCCCCGCTCCTCCCACCTGTCCCACCAGATGCGCGAGAGCCCGGGCTACGCCCCGGTGCTCTCCGACGCCGCCCCCGTGGCCTGTTTCGCGGACTCCGCCGCGTCCAGAGGTCGCCGGCGGCGAGCCCCGTCGCCTGAGCCCTGCCATGTGGGCCCGACCCGTCGGGTGATTAGCTTAGTGCTAATCACCGTTAACTAACCCCCCCTGACACTGACAGTGGGCCCCAGCGCCACTAATCTTTTTAATTAGGATTAAACTAACCCTGTTTAACCCCCCTGTCACTGACGTGTGGGTCCCACACGTCAGGTTTGACCCCAGCCAGCCGCAGTTGACCGCTGACGTCGTGCTGACGTCATGCTGGTGCAATATATGATTTCTGGATTTAAATTTAATCAGAAAATTCCAGAAATTGTTTTAAACTTCAAAAATTCATATCAATTCAACCGTAGCTCAGATTAAAATAATTTATATATGAAAAATTATCAGAAAAATGCAATCTTTCCATCTGTACTAGTTTCATGCATGAAAAACCAACTTATACATGCTGAATATGGGAAAACACATTATGGCATATATAAGAGACTTAATTTAGAAATGCATTTGAACCTTTGGTTCAAATGGACTTCAAACCAATTGAACACTAGTTGCATTAGCTCAACAGCATCACATCTACATGCCATGTTCATGCATCATATTGTTGCATATGATTGTGTATTGATTGCCGGCACCGTTCCTTCTCGATAGGTCCTGCTCCGGAGACATTCCAGAGTACCTGTCTGTGAAGCAGTGCCTCCCTTGTTGTTTACCAGGCAAGCAAACCCCCTTGTTCATTTCGATAAAACCCTACTCTCTCGCTCCTGCTCTCAGTTATTGCATTAGGACAACAACAATTCATCTGCTACTTTGTGCTGCGGTAGTTGAACCCATTCCTCTGCATGACCTGTCATTGCCATAGTAAATAGTTGAAACCCACTAGCATGTGTAGGAGTTGATTGAAGCCATTGTTGTGTTCCTACCATGCTATGCCTGCTATTGCTTAGAGTTGTGTCAGGTCTGGTTCATTGGGAATGAATTGGAGTGTTACGATATGTTCTGATGCTGAGAGTTAAATGTGTGAACACGATTTGGTAAAGGTAGCGGTGAGAGGCCATGTAGGAGTACATGGTGGGTTGTCTCACTGGAACCGTTCTTAAGCACTGAGTTCTATGTATGTTGTCCAATGACTCGATACTACCACACATTGGGATCATTAATTGACTCTCTCGGCTTATTAACCAACTTGTTCTCTGTCCAGTAGTCGCAACTAGTTTCTGGTGTTTGTAGGTAGTGCTATTTTTCTACCAAGTGGCACCCGACAGGGTGGGCTTGGGACAGACTAGGCACACGTGGCACGGTGTACCGAGTGGCACCCGGTTGGTGGGCTCGGGAACCCTGCTCACATCGTTTGGAGCCGTGAGCGACACCCCGGCCGGATCTCCTTGCGGATGGAACCCGAATAGGCGATAAACCTGGACTAGAGTCTTGTGTGGTTAGTCAGGTCGTGGCCGACACCCTCGCCAGGCTTCCGCTTGAAGGTTGCCGAGATACATGACGTGTACATGGCGGTAAGTGGCGAGAGCGTGTGTGAAGAAGTACACCCCTGCAGGGTTAACATGATCTATTCGAATAGCCCGGTCCGCGGTTATGGACTTCTTGGATGCTTACATGGTACATAGACAACTTGAAGTGGATACTATAAAATGCTCAAGACAAGTGTGAGTGCTATGGATGGCCTTCTCGTAGGGAGACGGGGATGAATCCATAGTAGTGTATTGTGTGGTGATTAGTGGACTCGTGTACGTTGTTTCACCTCAAGAGTTTCTGGTAGTCGTAGAACAGGATAGCCATAGAGTCAAAGCTGGCTTGCTGCAACTAAACCCCACATTACCTCTTGATACAAATGCATGTATGATAGGATCTGACGTAAGTCTTGCTGAGTACCTTTGTACTCATGTTGCTTTATTTATGTTTTTGCAGCGGAGACTTCGGTCTTACTAGGGTTCTCATGGACTTCGACTAGTAGCTAGTACCTCAGCTACGATCTTGGTCAGATGTTGTAGATAGTCAGGCTCTTCAGCCTTTTTCATTTGTAGATGTCTGTACCCAGACATGTAATGCTTCCGCTTGTTGCTTGTATGCTCTGTATGATGGGTTTTGTGACCCCTGTTTGCAATAAATGCTATGATGGCTCTTCTGAGCCTTTATCTATTTGAGTTGTTGAGTTATGCTGTGATGCCATGTTGTACAGCACATACTTGCATGTTATGCGTACGTGTAATGTGTATTGCTATGTGTGGGATCTGACTATCTAGTTGTTTATCCTTAGTAGACTCTCTTACCGGGAAATGTATCCTAGTGCTTCCACTGAGCCCTGGTAGCTTGCTACTGCTCCGGAGCACTTAGGTTGGCCGGCATATGTCCTTCTTCGATCCTGTGTCTGTCCCTTCGGGGAAATGTCACGTGGTGAATACCGGAGTCCTGCTAGCCCGCTACAGCCCGGTTCATCGGAGTCCTGTTAGCCCAGTGCTACAGCCTGGATTCACTCGTTGATGACCGACACGTTCGATGCTGGGTCATGGATGCCTGTCCCTGTAAGTTAGTGCCACTTTGGGTTTACGACTAGCCATGTCAGCCCGGTCTCTTTATCATATGGATGCTAGCAACACCATCATATACGTGTGCCAAGATGCGCAAACGGTCCCGGGCAAAGGTAAGGCGACACCCGTGGGGATACCGTGCGTGAGGCCGCAAAGTGATATGAGGCGTTACATGATAGATCGATGTGGCATTGAGTCGGGGTCCTGACAGCGCTGGTATCAGAGCCTGACTGCCTATAGGTTTACCAAGCCATACTGGTCGAAGTTGAGTCTAGAAATTCTTTAGTTATGTAAGGGAATTGATTGTGGGAAGGAACGTAAGGCTCTTTTTACTCCTTTACCTCATGGCCTTCTGATCTGAGTCATCCTATCTTTCCGACGGGATTAAGGAACTAGGCTTTCTCTTCCGTCTATCAGGATCACGTGTTACTACTCCGTAGTCCCATAGGATTGGTTGATCAGAGTCATATCCCAGTTTTGAGTATTTCCGGTGTAGTCTGCTTAGTATGATCTCAGAACCTTGAGTAATGCTGATGAGTATGTTACCACCCCATTTTTAGTAGGATGTCTCATTCTGAGCATTTTACTGCCGTTATGCTGCCGAAATTTCCCTAGGAGTTGGAGAGATACTACTTCCTTGTCCTACATTCTACAGTCCATAGTTGATGCTGATTCCGTCCTTGATTCGTTTCTCAGGATGTCATCAGCTAAGCGAAGTTCCGTTGCTCGTAGCCAGTACCACGGAGATGGTAGGGATGAGGATCCTTCCGACCAGCCTTCGTTGACAGAGTTCATGTTAGAAATGGAGAGGAACAAGCGTGAGTCCAACCGCTTGTTGGCACGTATCGAGGAGAACACCGCACATCAGTTCAAAGGGTCTGCTACCATTCATGACTTCATTCGTTTGCACCCACCTACCTTTCATCATTCCATCGAGCCACTCGATGCAGATGACTGGCTCCGTAGCATCACTCATAAGCTGCGTTCCGCGAACGTAGCTGAAGATGACAAGGTCACTTATGCCACATACCACCTGGAAGGTCCTGCTAGTCTTTGGTGGCAGAACTATGAGACTTTGCTTCCAGCCGGCCAGATTCCTACCTGGAAGGATTTCACTGAGGCTTTTCGCGAGCATCACATTCCCCAGGCCCTCATTGATCGCAAGAGAGAAGAGTTCTGTAGTTTCACCCAGAATAAGATGGCTGTTGATGCTTACAGCAGAGAGTTCGAGAACCTCGCCCGTTATGCCACAGAAGAAGTGTCCACGGACGCCAAGAAGCAGGCTAGGTTCCGAAAGGGTCTCAACCCCAAGTTGCGCCGTGATCTCCACCTGCATCATTGTGATACATTCCGAGCCCTTGTGAACAAGGCCATCAATGCAGAGACAGCTCAACTCACTTACGAGGAGTCTCGTAAGCACACCCGTAATTTGGGATCCTCCTCTGGCTCTAGCTCCCAGAAACGCCGGATTTGGGTTCCAAACTCCGCTCTTCCTTCCGGATATGCACCGAGGCCATCCTATGTGGTGCCTTTCCCAGCTCAGTCATATGTTCCACCCAGGCCTACTGGTAGACCGCTTGTCAGTGCGGGTCCACGTCCAACCTCAGGGACTTGCTTCACATGCGGGAAGCCAGGACACTATGCACGTGACTGCTCTCAAACTAGTTATGCTCCACCCCAGCCCGAGAAGACTGTTGGCTGTGTTAAGCCATCACGCAAGATGATCAGTGTCAAGTCAGTTCCCACTGAACGTGGACGTGTGCATCACGTCTCAGCTAAAGACGCTCATGATGATCCAGATGTCGTTCTTGGTACACTCCTTGTCAATTGTCACCCAGCATCAGTTCTATTCGATACTGGAGCATCTCACTCCTTCATTTCTGAAAGCTATGCTAACTTGCACAATCTGTCATTTTGTGTTATGCCAACTCCGCTAGTCATCCAAACTCCTGGATCCAAATGGCAAACCTCTAGTGTAAGCCATGGTAACAAAATCCTTGTTGACAGACTTGTATTCCTTGCATCACTTGTAGCCCTCAAGTCCTCAGATATTAACATCATCTTGGGTATGGACTGGATGACAGCTCATCATGCCAAGATTGATTGTTACACCAGATCTGTTCAGCTTACACACCCATCTGGCAAGATAGTCACTGTCTCCACTAGAGTTGCAAAGCGTCAGCTCTATTCTCTTAATGCCATCCCTCTTCCAGACCTTGAAGATATCCCGGTAGTCCGTGACTTTCCGGATGTCTTTCCAGAGGAACTGCCAGGTGTTCCACCTGACAGAGATGTAGAGTTCGTCATAGATCTTATCCCAGGAACAGCTCCAATCTCCCGGAGACCTTACAAGATGGCACCCCTAGAACTAGCCGAGCTTAAGAAACAACTCGATGAGTCCTTGCAAAAGGGTTTCATCCGTCCTAGTTCTTCTGCTTGGGCTTGCCCCGTCCTCTTTGTCAAGAAGAAAGACGGTACGGACCGGATGGTCGTTGATTATCGTCCCGTTAATTTGGTCACGATAAAGAACAAGTATCCGCTCCCCAGGATCAACGACCTGTATGATCAGCTCGCTGGATCCTCAGTCTTCTCCAAGATGGATTTAAGGTTAGGATACCACCAAATCAAAATCAGAAATGGGGACATTCCCAAGACAGCTTTTGTCACTCGTTATGGTCAGTACGAGTACACCGTCATGTCCTTTGGCCTAACCAACGCCCCAGCCACATTCTCTCGCCTGATGAACTCGATCTTCATGGAGTACTTAGATAAATTCGTCGTGGTTTACCTCGATGACATTCTTATTTACTCGAAGAACGAGGAAGAGCATGCCGAACATCTTAGACTCGTGTTAGAAAAACTCAGAGAGCACCGCCTTTATGCCAAGTTCTCCAAGTGTGAATTTTGGTTGTCAGAAGTGACCTACCTAGGCCACGTAATCTCTGGTAAGGGCATTGCTGTCAATCCCGAGAGAGTTCAAGCCGTTCTCGATTGGACTCCACCTGAAACAGTCAAACAAGTTAGGAGTTTCCTTGGCCTAGCCAGCTATTGTCGCCGCTTTATTGAAAATTTCTCCAAAGTAGCCAAACCCCTCACGGAACTTCTCAAGAAAGATAAAAAGTTCGAGTGGTCCCCACAGTGTGAGTACAGTTTTCAGGAACTGAAAAGACGCCTGACTTCTGCTCCCATACTTGTGCCACCGGATTTCACTAAGGACTTTATTATCTACTGCGACGCCTCACGACAGGGACTAGGTTGCATTCTTATGCAGGATCGTCATGTGATTGCCTATGCATCCCGACAGTTGCATCCACATGAGGAGAATTATCCTACACATGATCTAGAGCTTGTAGCCGTAGTCTATGCACTCAAGACCTGGCGACATTACCTCCTTGGTAAACGTTGCGAGATCTACACCGATCACCAGAGTCTCAAGTATATCTTCACCCAACCGGATCTGAACCTTAGGCAAAGACGTTGGTTGGAGTTGATTACAGATTATGATCTAGGGATTACCTACACCCCAGGCAAAGCCAATGTCATGGCTGATGCGCTAAGCCGTAAATCCTATTGCAACAATCTCATGTTGCAGCAAGGCCAACCACTTCTCCATGAGGAATTCTGTAAGCTTAATCTTCACATAGCTCCTCGCGGATTTCTTTCTACCTTGGTGGCGAAACCCACCCTTGTGGATCTTATCATCGAAGCCCAGAAACATGATACGGGGATTACCCGGATCAAGAGAAATATTAAGAAGGGAGTTGGTGGATGTTTCTCTATGGATGATCGTGGTGTTGTTTTCTTTGAGAATCGCTTGGTGGTTCCCAAGAAGCAACATCTTCGGCAGTTGATTCTTAAGGAGGCGCATGAATCTCCTCTCACGATTCATCCCGGTAGCACTAAGATGTATCAGGACCTACGCCAGAGGTTCTGGTGGACTAGGATGAAGAGAGAAATCGCTGAGTTCATTGCTAAATGTGACGTATGTCATCGCGTTAAGGCAGAGCATCAAAGGCCTGCTGGCACCCTTCAGCCTTTAGCTATTCCTGAATGGAAATGGGATAAAGTTGGTATGGACTTCATCACCGGTTTTCCCAGGACCAAGAGAGGGAATAACGCTATCTTCGCAGTCATTGATCGTCTCTCCAAAGTGGCTCACTTCCTTCCTGTTCGAGAGAGTATCACTGCTAGTCAGCTTGCTGACTTATACATTTCTCGAATAGTGTCACTTCATGGTGTTCCACTAGAGATCAATTCAGACCGTGGCAGTCTTTTCACTTCTCATTTCTGGGAGAGTTTCCAAACTGCCATGGGAACCCATCTTTCCTTCAGTACCGCTTTCCACCCTCAGTCGAGTGGTCAGGTGGAACGGGTCAATCAAATTCTCGAAGACATGCTCAGAGCTTGCGTTATCTCATTCGGTATGGATTGGGAGAAATGTCTTCCTTTCGCCGAGTTTGCTTATAACAATAGCTACCAATCCAGCCTCAAGAAAGCTCCTTTTGAGGTTCTCTATGGACGAAGATGCCGAACACCTTTGAACTGGTCAGAAACCGGTGAAAGACAATTCTTTGGACCGGACATGATCCACGAGGCAGAAGAGCAAGTTCACATCATTCGTGAGAATTTGAAAACAGCCCAGTCTCGTCAGAAGAGCCAGTACGATCGTCATCATAAGGATATGACTTATGAGATTGGCGACCAAGCTTACCTTCGGGTTACTCCTTTGAAGGGTACCCATCGTTTCGGTATCAAGGGCAAGTTGGCTCCTCGTTACATTGGTCCCTTTCGTATTCTCGCTAAACGAGGAGAGGTTGCCTACCAGTTGGAACTACCCCCACATCTTTCTCGAGTTCATGATGTCTTCCACGTCTCTCAACTCAGGCGTTGCTTCTCGGATCCCATCCGCGGAGTGGACCACGAAACGCTTGATCTCCAAGATAACCTCACATACCGAGAGTACCCGGTTCGCATTCTTGATCAAGCAGAGCGTGTTACCCGACGTCAGCACATCAAGTTTCTCAAAGTTCAGTGGTCTCATCATTCCGAGAGAGAAGCTACTTGGGAGCGAGAAGATCGTCTTCAACTGGAGTACCCCACTTTTTTTTCCGTCGACCCCTGAATCTCGAGACGAGATTCTTTCAAGTGGGGGCGAGTTGTCACATCCCTAGTCTGGTATGACTTAGACTAGCTAGCCATTTGTGCATCATATTTAAATTTCATTTAAATTTGAAATGAGGATTGGTGGAACCCTCAGAATCATTTTTGAAAATGACCCAAATAAAAATTTCTCCAAAAGGGTCCAAGAAAATGCTCATGTTGCTCTCTGAAAATATTGGACAGAGATAAAAAAATCAAAACAATATTTTTAGGAGCTCATGGATATTTATTTTGGCCATTTGGATTAATTCGATAAATATTTGCTTTGGATATATATTGTTATATATATGAAATATGGTCCAAAAATTATGCCATTTATAAAGGAGCTCTGGAATAATATATCTAGCTCCTGCAAAAATTGGCATAAGGTAATAAGTTGATTTAGTATTTTATTAAACCAAAACAAATGTCAGAAAAATTAGAAAACAGAAATAAAAGAGGGAATCCTACCTGGGCTTCTTACCTGGCGCCTCTGGCCCAGCAAGCCAGCCCAGCCCACCACCGCCGTCGTCCTCCTGGCGCCAGTCGGCCAGGCGTGTGGCCGACGCGCGCGCACGGGCGGAGCGCCACGCCACCAGCTCGCCTGCCTGCCTCCCCTGCCAGCGCGACGCCGCGTTGCTTCTTCTCGGTGCCGCCCCGATCCCCTGGCCCCACCCCCCTCTCTCCCGTCATTTTCCCCTTCTCTCTCTCTCTCACCCGAGAATCACCGTCGCCGCCGTTCGCCATAGCCATCGCCACCGGCCTCCCCTCACCTCCCCGACACGCGCGGGAGCTCCGCCCCCTCGCCCTGAAGCCCCTCGTCGAGCCACGCACCTCCGGACGGCCTCCATCGCTGCTATCGCCATCGTCTTCCTCCTCGGGCTCCGCCGTCCGCCGCCGTCGATTCGCCATCACCAGGTCTCCCCCGACCACGCTGTGCTGCTCTGCGTGATCGCCGTGAGCTTCTTCCCATTTCCCCTCTCTTCTCCCCCTCGTTTCCGCGCCGTAGCCCCGTTCCCCACCATGGCCGAAGCCATCGCCGCCGCAGCTCCTCGCCGTCGTGGCCACAGCCGCCGCAGGCCGCAGCCGAGCTCGCCGTTGCACTCAGTGCACTCTGGCGAGTCACGCGGAACCGCTCGCAGCCTCCCTAGTGCCTCGCAGCCCGTTCCCGCTCGAAGCCGAGCTCCGGCCGCCGCCGCGAGCTTTGCTCCGGCGAGCTCCGGCCTTCCCCGCTCCTCCCACATGTCCCACCAGATGCGCGAGAGCCCGGGCTACGCCCCGGTGCTCTCCGACGCCGCCCCCGTGGCCTGTTTCGCGGACTCCGCCGCGTCCAGAGGTCGCCGGCGGCGAGCCCCGTCGCCTGAGCCCTGCCATGTGGGCCCGGCCCGTCGGGTGATTAGCTTAGTGCTAATCACCGTTAACTAACCCCCCCTGACACTGACAGTGGGCCCCAGCGCCACTAATCTTTTTAATTAGGATTAAACTAACCCTGTTTAACCCCCCTGTCACTGACGTGTGGGTCCCACACGTCAGGTTTGACCCCAGCCAGCCGCAGTTGACCGCTGACGTCGTGCTGACGTCATGCTGGCGCAATATACGATTTCTGGATTTAAATTTAATCAGAAAATTCCAGAAATTGTTTTAAACTTCAAAAATTCATATCAATTCAACCGTAGCTCAGATTAAAATAATTTATATATGAAAAATTATCAGAAAAATGCAATCTTTCCATCTGTACTAGTTTCATGCATGAAAAACCAACTTATACATGCTGAATATGGGAAAACACATTATGGCATATATAAGAGACTTAATTTAGAAATGCATTTGAACCTTTGGTTCAAATGGACTTCAAACCAATTGAACACTAGTTGCATTAGCTCAACAGCATCACATCTACATGCCATGTTCATGCATCATATTGTTGCATATGATTGTGTATTGATTGCCGGCACCGTTCCTTCTCGATAGGTCCTGCTCCGGAGACGTTCCAGAGTACCTGTCTGTGAAGCAGTGCCTCCCTTGTTGTTTACCAGGCAAGCAAACCCCCTTGTTCATTTCGATAAAACCCTACTCTCTCGCTCCTGCTCTCAGTTATTGCATTAGGACAACAACGATTCATCTGCTACTTTGTGCTGCGGTAGTTGAACCCATTCCTCTGCATGACCTGTCATTGCCACAGTAAATAGTTGAAACCCACTAGCATGTGTAGGAGTTGATTGAAGCCATTGTTGTGTTCCTACCATGCTATGCCTGAATTGGAGTGTTACGATATGTTCTGATGCTGAGAGTTAAATGTGTGAACACGATTTGGTAAAGGTAGCGGTGAGAGGCCATGTAGGAGTACATGGTGGGTTGTCTCACTGGAACCGTCCTTAAGCACTGAGTTCTATGTATGTTGTCCAATGACTCGATACTACCACACATTGGGATCATTAATTGACTCTCTCGGCTTATTAACCAACTTGATCTCTGTCCAGGAGTCGCAACTAGTTTCTGGTGTTTGTAGGTAGTGCTATTTTTCTACCAAGTGGCACCCGCCAGGGTGGGCTTGGGACAGACTAGGCACACGTGGCACGGTGTACCGAGTGGCACCCGGTTGGTGGGCTCGGGAACCCTGCTCACATTGTTTGGGGCCGTGAGCGACACCCCGGCCGGATCTCCTTGCGGATGGAACCCGAATAGGCGATAAACCTGGACTAGAGTCTTGTGTGGTTAGTCAGGTCGTGGCCGACACCCTCGCCAGGCTTCCGCTTGAAGGTTGCCGAGATACATGATGTGTACATGGCGGTAAGTGGCGAGAGCGTGTGTGAAGAAGTACACCCCTGCAGGGTTAACATGATCTATTCGAATAGCCGGGTCCGCGGTTATGGACTTCTTGGATGCTTACATGGTACATAGACAACTTGAAGTGGATACTATAAAATGCTCAAGACAAGTGTGAGTGCTATGGATGGCCTTCTCGTAGGGAGACGGGGATGAATCCATAGTAGTGTATTGTGTGGTGATTAGTGGACTCGTGTACGTTGTTTCACCTCAAGAGTTTCTGGTAGTCGTAGAACAGGATAGCCACAGAGTCAAAGCTGGCTTGCTGCAACTAAACCCCACATTACCTCTTGATACAAATCCATGTATGATAGGATCTGACGTAAGTCTTGCTGAGTACCTTTGTACTCATGTTGCTTTATTTATGTTTTTGCAGCGGAGACTTCGGTCTTACTAGGGTTCTCATGGACTTCGACTAGTAGCTAGTACCTCAGCTACGATCTTGGTCAGATGTTGTAGATAGTCAGGCTCTTCAGCCTTTTTCATTTGTAGATGTCTGTACCCAGACATGTAATGCTTCCGCTTGTTGCTTGTATGCTCTGTATGATGGGTTTTGTGACCCCTGTTTGCAATAAATGCTATGATGGCTCTTCTGAGCCTTTATCTATTTGAGTTGTTGAGTTATGCTGTGATGCCATGTTGTACAGCACATACTTGCATGTTATGCGTACGTGTAATGTGTATTGCTATGTGTGGGATCTGACTATCTAGTTGTTTATCCTTAGTAGACTCTCTTACCGGGAAATGTCTCCTAGTGCTTCCACTGAGCCCTGGTAGCTTGCTACTGCTCTGGAGCACTTAGGTTGGCCGGCATGTGTCCTTCTTCGATCCTGTGTCTGTCCCTTCGGGGAAATGTCACGTGGTGAATACCGGAGTCCTGCTAGCCCGCTACAGCCCGGTTCACCGGAGTCCTGTTAGCCCAGTGCTACAGCCTGGATTCACTCGTTGATGACCGACACGTTCGATGCTGGGTCATGGATGCCTGTCCCTGTAAGTTAGTGCCACTTTGTGTTTACGACTAGCCATGTCAGCCCGGGCTCTTTATCATATGGATGCTAGCAACACCATCATATACGTGTGCCAAGATGCGCAAACGGTCCCGGGCAAAGGTAAGGCGACACCCGTGGGGATACCGTGCGTGAGGCCGCAAAGTGATATGAGGCGTTACATGCTAGATCGATGTGGCATTGAGTCGGGATCCTGACACGTGTAGAGATGTAGTTTTGGAGGGCCTACAGAGAGAAAGCATAATACGGTCACCGAACTTCAGAATACGCTCATTACGGTCACTATATACGTTTTGCGGTGATTATAAGGTCACTTGCTCACCGTTCAGCATCGGATTGCACTCTATTAACCGGCCAAATAGTCTGCGTGGCACCATGTTGACTAGTTAAATTGACCATGTTCCTTGTGGGTCCCACCTGTCAGTTCGCATAGGAAAAATGTCAGATAAACACAGATTTATGCAGGCGCGACAAGACTCCAACCCGTGCGCGGAAATCACGTGGTTGTGTATGTGTCTGTCAGGGCCTGATGTGTGCGCGTGCACGTGTAGGTTGATCCCTTGAGCGTGAGAGTGTGTGTTGCTCGTGTGATGTCTGCATGCATGCGTGCGTCTGTGCGTGTGAGTGTCGCGTGCGTGCGTGGCTGTGTGTGTACGTGTGAGTGTTGCATGTGTGTGTGGATGCATGTGTTCGTGTGAGTGTTGCATGCAGTTCGTGTGCATGTGTGTGTGTGTATAATCACCACACCAGCTCCTGTGTGTTAAAATAGATGGCTTAGCATACAAATACAAGGCCACCTTGTCCGTTGTGCCCACGGTCATGACTTCGAACCACCGTCCAATATTTTGTTGTTGTTTGTTTTCATTCTTACTAGCAAGATGCCCGTGCATTACACGTAACATCAAGATGCATTTGTATGACTTTATCTTGTGAGAGAAAAGGATGAACGAGGGAAGGCCTTATTTGCAAATGTGGAGAGGTTTGTGGGTACCTTTTTGCAAAATTGCCATACTTTCCTTCATATCTGTCAGATATAAATCGGACGAGCCATATTGCAGGATGGCAGGCACACCATCATCATCAACTCTGTTTTTTTATAAGAGTGGAGTTATAAGAGTGTAGATGTAGAGTAGATACAAGTCGACCCAATGGTAGTGAGATAATGTGATGCCACACTAGAGGTGCCACGTGGAGCATTTAACTAGTCAACTAGTCGTGTCTTGAGCAAATATAGAGCTTTACGGTGAGCCCATGACTGTATAATAACCACAAAACGTAAATGGTGATCGTAATGAGTGGATTCTGAAGTCCAATGTATGTATCATGCTTTCGTTTCAAATACAATGATCGTCACTGTATATATCGCAAGAGAAAGATGAAACATGCGTGAATGTGCTGGGGGCTTACATTTTAGAGGACCTAGAGATTGTTTGTGTGCGTACGTGAAAGGGGCGTAGAGGGGGTGTATGTGAAGGAGAGAGAGAGATGCTCTTCATTTCTCTTTATTATGACTAACTTTATATATAGTATAAAATATAAAAATTCACAATGCGGAATAAATATCATTTTGGGCACCATACAATGCAAATAAACGTTCATACTCCTCCATATAACTTTGTAATGTTGTATATATTTAGGAATTCTAAAAAATTGGCCACACTTTATTCAAAAGGATTTTTGTATGCGAATTTACCGTGAAGAGAGGATTTTTAGATCAACGGCGTACGTGATGTAACATGTGTGAATGTGTAGTTGATGTATTTGGCAGGGCCTAGAGAGGTATGTGTGTATTACGTATTCGAGAGAGGCATGGATAGAGGGGCTGGCAGGGGGAGGGGGTGTGGGAGAGATAGCACGAGAAATGAGAGAGGTCTAGAGAGAGAGAGATGAATATGATGTCACGGCGAGAGATTCCCTTGAGTGTGTATATGCAAGGGGGGGAGGGGATAGAGGCACGAGGATAATTTTTTTTGTGTGGTGTCTGTGTTGGTATGTGTGGGTGTGAGAAGATAACGAGACCTGGGGCAGAGGGTGTGTCACCGCATGAGGTTCGGTGGGTTGAGGTGAGGCCCTTCGTTCAGTTCTGTCCGGCACCATAGTGGTTGGCCCGTGACACATTTAGGGAAACCCATGGATGACTAGTCATACAAGACAAAGATAGCAGTATTGTGAAGGACTCTGTGTCCACTGACAAAGCCGGCTAGCATTTGTAACCCTAGGTTCTCGGACTAAGGTAACCCCTTATCTCTGATATTACTACTCATCCAACCTAACTTTAAGGGGCATCCTACAGAATGCTCTGCTAGAATCATACTCGTCGATTAGGAAGAGAGGTGTGAGACAACGCGTGAGAGATAGGCCTAAAGATAATGTGCTTACAGGAGACACGTAGGCATGTCTATGTATATAGAAAGGGCCGATGGGGATTGTGCATGTGTATGCTTGTGAGAAGAAGATTGCTTATGATAAAGGTTAGTGAAAGCAGTCGTAAATGGTTACGAGAGGGAGGGAGGGTTATATCGAGAGCATGTCTGCGAGAAAGACACCTCAGAAGAGAGTGTGTGAGCATGTGTGAGAGACCACCGATGGAGGGTGAAACTACACCTAAAAGATTAATGTACACATTGATTAAAGATATAAATTGTATCCAAATATTAGGATGGGATCATGATATTTGCAATTCGCGTAAGGAACGGTCATTGATCCATCAGACATCTAGATTCTATAGAATTTAAGCATGTCTATGTTATTATTCGACATAATTGATCCACATAGTTAGTATTTTGAACTCCAGACAATGCATCGCTTTAGTAACCGAATATAAATGTGAGTATAGTTCATGTTGTGTGTGTAAAGCACATTATACAAACGAAAGTTACACAATGAACATTATAAATAGCTAGCTATGAACTAGCATACATTTGAATTCAACTTAAGGTGGTTTAAAAAAATCGAACTCAACATGAAGTCCATTCAATTATTTGAATTCGATATCATGGAATTTGTAAATCATATCTAAATTATGGGGGCACTAATCTTTGCTCTGATTTTGTACATAATAGCATATACAGTCATGTACAAAATATATTCAAATTTAGCTCCTCCATTCCAAAATAATCGTAGTTATAGGATTTTCATGTGTCAAAATTTCAAAAAGAAGCGGATAATTTAATGAGGTTTTCAAACATACAAGGTCAAATTTAAAATTGTCTATTTAGGTCAATCCTCAAAGTTCAAGAGTACTCTAAACGTGAATGCTTTTGTTTCAAAATTTCGAATGAAGCCCCAAAAGAGCCTCTACTCGCCCGAAACCGTGTGAGACCAATGTTTGGTAGTAGAAGGAAATTACTTTTCTAACTCCGACCCGTGAAACCTACTGGCCCAATATCCAAAGGTCTAAACCGGGGTAGGTTTGTAGCTTCATCTAGACGCCACGCAACCGCCTCCGAAAAGCATTCATACACAATGGCCGCCTAAGCACACATGCGTGTGGCCGAAATCGCTCCCTCCCACTATTTGGGACACCTGGGATTACCATCCTACCCCCGACCCGCAGTAGGTCCAAAATTTAAGAGGGGGGCCAAGTTTGTACTTTCCCCAAATTTCAAACAAGCACGTCCCATCTGTTCAAAAAAGCCAAAAACAAGCGCGTCCTAGACCGAAACATGGTTCTCCCTTAGCTCCCCCCGTCCCCGCCCCCCTGAACGATTCCGCATTCGTACTCTGCGGGCGCCAAAACTACCTCTCCACCAGCCACGAAACCCCGACGTCCTCCGTCCGCCACCCCATCCCACCCATCAACCGCCGCCCTCCTCCATCACGCCGGAGCCGATACACCGACGTCGTCGTCCATCGTAACCTCAACCACAATGCCCTCCCAAGGATAGTAGTTGAAGCCGAGGCCGAGCCATCCGTACCCGAGCCAGTTCAACCACGCCGTCCTGTGCCTCACCGCTGCAGCTCCAACTTCGCCACCGTGCACCACACTGGAGCTGTTCCTACTATGCCGTCCTTTGCCGCCTCGGATCTGCTTCCCCTCCGCCGACATACGGCCACGGCAACACAGTCAACAATTTGGCCATGGGTTTGTCCAAGCCTGCATCCTCCTCCAAAACATCGGTTTCCCCGGGAAAAAGAAGAAGATCAGCGCGACATATGGAGGCGACCACACTAGCAACCGAAAATGGTACTCATCTTCCCTTATTCGTGCAAACCTTACGTGTCTGCTTGCATGGTATTCATCCCACAAAAGACACTAGTTGACCGCTTCTTCTTGATACTAGATGTTCCTAGTAACTCGCGATGCACAAGGTTTCTCCTCATATACTATTTCACCTTACCTAGAGGTCCATCGCCCCCCTGCATTTCAATTCCTGGTCAGTTGATTCCCAATTAACGAAAGCATTCCCCAGCGTAACAGGCGCTAGTCCGCCTATTACGTCGGGGAAGGAGCGCCTCGGTGTTTATCTTAGGGGCGTGTGGGGTCTAGAGCTGCTGGCGCTCAATCTGGAAGTCAGCCGGGATTAAAGGGATGGCCTAGGGGCGCTGCCAAGCACAGCAGTGGTGTGAGGTCGAGGGGACGGCATAGCGGCAGAGGCAGGTGTCTGGGCCGGTGATCGCTGGCGGTTCGACAAAGATTTTCAACAGTGACTGGCGGGAGGTAGACGAAGGCCATCTACCCGTTCCTTATAGATCAGACGGTTCATAAAAAAAATCAACTAACCTATTTATTTTCAGTCGACTGTTATCTTGATAGGACCTCATGTGGTAGTGTGCTGGAGGAGTACCTGCATTTCCTGTGCTCATATATTACAAAATCATACTGAGTAGAATCTAATTTTGTTTACCATGCAATGTTGTAGAGCTATCATATGTCTCCTGTCATTTATTTTCATCCACCTCCTATTTGCTACTTTTACAGTGCACTAGTTCTGCACACACTTCACCCATACTCTCACTATTGCGTTTTTATGCAAGGGTATTTCAGACTCTGCTGCCTTCACAGAAGCAGAAAAGAAAAGAGAGAAGTTGCTCCAGCGTGGTACGCGGCTAGGCTAGACACATTTCAGCCTTATAAAGGGTGCAATATCAGCAAATGGAGATGGTAAACGTAGCTCTAGAGTTGATGACCTCACTCACAATGAACCACCATCCTAGGTGCCTACTTTAACTTCGCGGTGTCATATGTGGTTGCATGTTGCATATGGTGTCTAGCTTGTATTCAAAAGGCCGTAGTCGGTCTTTATTAAGATAAAGAAAGATAGTTTTTACATGAACCACCATCCCGGGAGCACCAGAAGTCAAATAGCTAGTCAGGGCACTGGCAGAGCCAGTGACAAGCCCAAAACAGACATACATCACCTGGAAACCAACTAAAAAGCCACGATGGTGGCGAAGCAGCCCGCCTCCTACCAGGCTCTCAGGTCCTAGATGATCATGCTCACCATTCCAGCCAGATGTCCAGCTTGTATTGCTTCCAATTTGGTTAAATTGCATCTGCTTAGCTTACACACTATACCTTTGAATATGACATGCCTTCCTGTTTTTGGTACATACTAGTACATCTGTCTATTAACCATGTTCTTACATCAAACTAATGTTCTTGTGTATCCCTCATCAATCACTTATGATGAGGCAGTTAGGCCAGTGGACTATTGTGAGAAAAGATCCTCATTTAAAGATTGCAGCGTCAGCCTCCCCACATGATTCTAAAGAAACAACAAGGCTAGATGAAGATAGTGGACGTAGCTCTATAGTTGATTACTGCATTTCCCCTACACTAGCATTGCTGGTGCTTGCTCTAACTTGGCAGCGTGATATGTGGTTGCATGCTGCATATGGTGTCTAGATTGTAATTCTTCCAATCTGGTTAAATTGCATGTGCTATTCTGCTTAGTTCATACATTATACCTGTTAATGTGACATGCCTTCCTGTTTAGTACATAGTACATCTTCCTATTAAGCATGTCCTTACATAAAACTATTGTTTTTTTGTATCCCGCAACAATCAATATGACGATACACCTTTAGTATATGCAGTGTGATATTAGTTGCATCTTTCATATGATTTATAGCATGCGCTGCTTCTAATTTGTTGAAATGCCATTTATGATGGGACGCTTTTAACTTGGCAGCGTCATATTGGTTGCATCTTTCATGTGGTGTCTAGTTTGCATTGCTTCTTATTTGTTGAAATGGTTTCTGCTTAGTTTACACAAGCAGTCGTGAATATGGCATGTCGTCCTTTTTTCGTATTATTCCATCTTGGTATCATGTGTTTGCCTTACATCAAATAGTGATTGTCAGTGTCATGCACGAATGAGTTCCGAAGAGTGAATTTTATTGCTTTTTCTTGTCGGTTTTACTTGACAATTCAAAATCAATAAAGCGGAAGGAAGTTAGCAAGGCAGCGGATAAAGGTGCTCCTTCCAAACTGAGGGCCTCTACAGATTCTACTCCTCCATCCCCCCAAGATGATTTCCAAGACAACACATGCATAGACACTCAACGTAGCTATGTTGATGATGAGCACATCTCCCCTAGTGCACCATCACAGGTGCTCCCTCTAACTTGGCACTGTTATATGTGGTTGCATGTTATGTATGATATCTAGCTTGTATTGCTTCTAATTTTGTTGAATTCCATCTACTTACTTTACACATTATACTTGTGAATAAGACACATGTTCTTGTTTCTAGAACATACAATATCTTTCTATCACACCATGTTCTTACATCAAAGTACTACTGTTGTGTAACCTGCAACAATCACTTATCATAAGACACGTTTGACTTGGGAGTGCGATATAGGTTACATCTCGCATTCTTTTCTAGCTTTTACTACTTCTAATTTGTTGAAATGGCACTTATGACGAGACAGTTTTAACTTGGTAGAGTGATATTCGTTGCATCTTTCATATGGTGTCTAGCTTTCATTGCTTCTAATTTATTGAAATGTCTTCACCTTAGTTTACACATCATAAGCTGTGAATATGCAATGCTGTGAATATGCAATGGCACTAATGATGAGAGACCTTTAACTTGGTAGTGTGATGTTGTTTGCATCTTGCATATGATTTATTTCTTGTACTGCTTCACATTTGTTTAAATGCCGTTTATGATGAGACACTGTTAACTTCGCAGAGCGATGTTTGTAGCATCTTTCATATGGTGTCTACCTTCCATTGCATTTCTTCTAATTTAGTGAAATGTCTTCTGCTTAGTTTACACATCAGAGTTCTGGTTATCTCATGCCGTCCTATTTTTCGTACATATTACATCCTCCTATCATGTGGTTGTCTAACATCAAAGTTCAGTTCGTCTGTATCAAGCATCAATTTGTTTTAAAGAACTAAATTGTTATTCATTTTTCTTGTTGGCTTGACTTAACATGGCACAGAGAAAGAGGAAGCAACACAGATTGACAGGGAGCAGGAAGCGGAAGAATCCTGTAGATTCTGCTGGTACTGATGGTGCAATAGAATGTCAAAGTCCAGCGGAAAATTGTACAAACAGGGTATCCTGTGCTACACGAGCTGCAGAACAAGCCAAACAGAAACAAATAGCTGCCACCAAACAAGCAGAGACAGCCCTAGTTGTTGCAACACCTTCGGTCAACTCGTCGATCAACTCAGCTAGCAGCACGTTCTCAAGCTCCCTTGCCACCTGACACTACTTCTGAAGCACTCTTGACACAAGATGAGTTGGCAAGATCAGATGAACTTTGTGAGCTTCAACAGGAAGAAGGTAGTTGCTGGAGTCAAGTTACAGTTGCATGCTTCTTTATATGTAGTCTCACAGTTTGATGTACACTAACACTTCCTATGTTCGTTGTTGGACTAGCACCTAAGCGCAAGAGGAAACAAACATCAGGGATAATGCTCGATAGGTTAACTAAATCTAGAGGAGGAAGAATGGAGATCCGTTTTGAGGCAGGTTTAGAAAGGCCACGTGATGCTACAGAGTCAGTCAAGTTAGTATCAGAGGCAACGGTTGCCGTTAGGTGTCATGTACGTATCCTCCCAACATGGATTCAGTACAGGAATGACAAAGATGAAACCTGGTTCAACACCTTCCTCGACCATTTATCTATAAGTATGGTTATGTATGGAAACTAGTAATATCGTCTTGCTCTGTCCCACACTTTCTAGGTTGCTGATAATGAGACTCCCAGAATTTTCAACAAATGAGGTTCAAGTTGGATAGCCAAGATGATGCAACCAGACAAGCTTGCACCCATGTTTTCAAGTCTGCTCTGTGATAGTATCGGTATAACTTGAGGAAAACTCACTTTGAAGGCAAGGCTAATAGTGAACTTGCCCAAACATCTCTAGTGGAAAATATATCGGACGAAGACTGGAGAGGCCTCGTTAAACACTGGTATGATCCGAAGTATCAGTTACATTATATATATGTGATTAGATCACATGTTGAAGTCCTAATTATGCATGTGCCACACAAATCTATCTTCTTGTAGGTGAACTGTTCAAAGAACAAGGCCAACCGTACGAAAGTGAAATTCCAACAGATGACAGGATCTCGTAGCTATATTGGACACTGCGAGGCTCTTGCAATTAGCTGATGTTTCACTCATTTTGCTCTACCATATTATCAAATCTATATTGACTTGTTCAAAATGCAGAGGAAAGCCCGCAAGGACCAAAAAGTACCTGAACCAAATGCTATGGAAATCTTCAAGGACTGTCACACCAGCAAGACGAAGGGCATGACTACACCAGTCAAAGCTGTTGTTGTAAGTCCTTAATCCTCATGCCTTTTAACTACTACTTACTCTGACTTGTGCCTTGAACTGCATGGTTTGCAGCCAATGTCTATTACTCTTTTCAATTTTATACACAATTGTCTTAGCGTATCATTGCACCTTATAAGGTTTAAAAGAGGGCAGTCTACAAAATAAATACACTTTTGTGATGATACATGTTTGTCACAGTAGGTCACGTTTTCTGTCATGCATGTACATCCAAGACGATTTTATGACAGAATCAAGATAGTCATACCTGTGCTGTCGTAGAAGTGTTCCATGACATTACCAAAATTATCATCACATAAGTATTCACTTCCATGACGATAAATGCCGCGTCATGGAAGTGCTTTCGTCAAGGGTGACCAACACGTGGCATCCACCGTAACGGGTCGCCATTAAGCTATCGGGTCCAGTTTTGGATCCGATAACCCGCTAACAGCCACGACCAATGCCGATTTTCCATGTGTGAAATTCTCATTGGCCGACGGAACCACGTCTCACCTCCGCGTTGGCATAGGTGTCACTCATCCAATGGGCAAGACGCGCCTATGATACGTTGACACGTGGACCGACCCAAAAGTGGCCCATAAAGATTAAGTGGGCCGGCCCAACTAAAGGCCCACAAGATTTTGCCGACCATAATGGGTCGGCTCAACTAAAGGCCCACAAGATTTTGCGGACCATAATGGGCCGGCCCAGCTAAACGCCCACAAGATTTTGCGGACCATAATGGGCCGGCCTAGCTAAAGGCCCAAAGGATTTTGAGGACCATAATGGGCCGGCCCAGCTAAAAGCCCACGAGATTTCGCTGACCATAATGGGCTGGCCCAGCTAAAGGCCCACAAGATTTTGAGGACACTAGTGGGTTGGCCTATTCACAGGCTGCCATGTTTTGGGCCAAATGTCGGCCCATATTTGATCCGATCCATTAATAGCATGCCACGTTCCGGGGCTAATAAAGGCCCATATGAGATCCGGCCTGTTAAAAACCTACCATGTTCTGGGCCAAATTACGGCCCAGATTAGATTCGGCCCTTTCAGAGGCTTTGGGCAAAATTATGGCCCATATCAGATTCGGCCCGTTAACTAGATGCTAAGCTTTTGGGCCCACTTGCAAAAGGCCCATTTAGTAATTCGACCTGATATTAGTTTTGGCCTGTTAAAGTCCCATTTAACATTTCGGCCCTATATTTATTTTGGCCTGTTAAAAGTCCGTCATATTGTTGGGCCTAACTAAGACCCGGTTTGCATCCAGCCTGCTCATAGCCGATAATCTGATTGGGCCAAACAAGGAATGAGAGAATTTTGGCCTGTTAACGACCCATGATGTGATTGGGACAATAATGGGCTGGGGTCTATTTCGGCCTGATGCCGGCACATGAGCTGTTCGACACGTTTCAGGCCCAACCTACTTTTTAGCCTCCTAAAAGCCCATTGAGTTTTCTTGCGAAAATAGGGCCGATAGTTTACTTGGCCTATTAAAGGCCCGAATCTACTTGTGGGATAGTTTACATTTAGGCATGTTAACGAACCAAGATGACTGGGCCCATGATGCGGATCATACATAGTGATTTGCATGATGGCCCGGTTATGTACCATAATTTTGGCCGGTTTACTGCGAAGATAGGATATATATATATACAATAAAATAACTGCAACATCGTGAATAAGAAAAAACCTAGACTATACAATAAAGAAATTACGACATATTACATCCACTTGGCATCAAAATTCGCCACTACAATAATAAAGCACAAGCAGACAGCAGATTACATACACTGGGCATCAAAGATTGCCACCAGTGCAAATAAACACGCCGACAAAATAATATACAAAACCGTCAGCACTTCAATAGAGTTCAAGAAAGGTTAGCCCTTCTCGGGAGCTTTAGCGCAAGCAGCTGAGCAAGCTGATGAGACTACGCTTGTTTGACACTTATATCCTCCTCACTCTGAAAGATAAACAAGCAGACAGATGACAGGTTTTGCACATATAAGTATGAGTGCTGACAATTCATCACATTTCTTACTAACAAATAAAGTGACAAAGTTTAAAATAGCATTAACACAATATGGTATTGTTCAGGTCAAGAAATGGCAGGAAATGACATTGTGAAGGAGTTAGCAGCTTCATGACACCACTGGATTACAGATCAAGAACTCATAAGTATAAATGGCTAGTGTGTTGTCAATTTATCCCATTTCAGATTGGAAAATAAAGATATGGTTTAAATAATAGTAGAATGATATGATATTGTTCATAGTTAAGACATTGTAGAATATGACATTGTACTGTAGTGGGTAGGTTCACAACACCACTGGATTACGGATCAAGAACAGAAGCATACATGCAGTGCAAAAGAAGATCACTTGCTCTGTATAGTTTAATTTACATGGTATGAAGAAGGAACTTGGTTATACAACTGAAAACTTAAATTGAGAAAGACAGTTTTATTTATGAACTACATAATAAACTTTAAACATGCAATTTGATGCAAACACCAAAAATAAACAGCTATTGCAGTCATGCCTAACCAAATATACACAGCAAAGTTTGAAGGCTTGAGAAGGACAAGCTTACATTATTGGTGAAGACAGGCTCTATAAAGCCCTTGTCCATGCTGTTGGGGGGGGGCAATTCAAGAAGTTTACCATAGAATCTTCTTCATAAGCATTGCCTTTATTCTACATTTTGTTAAGAGTAAATATAGATGTGATAATATATGAAAAAATAGAGAATATTTAAGATAAGATGAAGAGTGATGCTACATAACCAAGTAGGTATAAATGTAAGTATAGTGATATAGGCAAAAGGTACAGCCAAGAGCAATCCAGAGCTAAACTTCTTCAGTACCATCGATGTTATCCAACCTTATGGTAAGAGTAAATATGGATCTGATGTGTAGAAAATGGAGGGCAAAGGAAAATAAGCTGTAGAGTGATGGTACATGTACAACTACCTTTCAATATAAGTACACTGATAAAGGACAACATGTACTTACAAGAACAATGCAGAGCTAAAAAATTTCATTGGCATTGGATATATTCTACACTAATGTAACCATTCATACAGATCAGATAATTTGGAGTGAACAATTGATAAGCAAGCTATCATGCATACTGCTGTCACATAATGAACCAGGTATGTATGCAAGTACAGTGATACAGGACAACAGGTACTAACAAGAGCAAATCAGCGGGCAGCATATTTGCGATATCCTGTCGTCCTTTTCAAACCAGAATTCATCTTCGAGTAGATTTCCTGCAAAAAAGATCCATAAGGCCCATGCAGAAAAGTAGAAGTTCAAATTGTCATGTGATGTCATAGACAGTACCTCATCCTGGGAACGAGACCAGTGCATAACAAGGTTTTTCCATTCAATGCCTTCTAAATTTAGCATAGTAGACTTCACCAGAAATTCGTTTATAGACTTGCCATCAAAGTGTGATTTCCTCAGGTAACATCGATACTGCTGCGATGCTTCCTTGAAAAGCGCAACAAGCTTTGCTCGTCATGACTATCTAGATTGACCCTCACCTACTTACAACAATGTAATGTAAATCATTGATGTGTTCAATTAGCAGAAAACGGGAAAATAATCACCATGAATAATAGCACTTACACGTAAGTGGGACAGGAAGATGTGAAAATGGTGTTTGTCTTCATTATAATCTTCCCATGATGGGAATATATGCACGTAGTCCCTAACAACATTGAAAGCATTGTCTTTTAAACTGGGAATAACTGGAATGGGGTTCCAATATGCAGGAATTGGCCGTCTCTGCAGTTCGGATAGGTCTTCGGCCGGTGGACTTGCGGTACTTTTTGCTAGAGTGGGATTTTCTGTGGTACGGTTGGTGCTATGGCAACTGAAATCGGCATACCTTTTGCTGGAGTGCAGGTCCTTTGTGGTTGGGCTAGTGGTGTGGCCAGTGAAGTATGCGTACAGTCTGCTGGAGTCGGTCCTATGTTTTGTGTAACTGGTTGTAGAGCCAATATAAGTGGGGTGCTGTCTGATTTCTCTGGCACCACCATGTTTTTCAAGGACTTTGCTGGTGCTCCTTCAGGTTCGGCAATCACCCTCTTCCTTTCTGATGTCTGATGCACAAGAACAATATTTGTGTGGAAAAACATGGTATGATGATAGATGGAATATGTATTGATAATGGATGGGCATGGCATCTTGACATATATGATGAGTAAACTAAGCAAATGGCGGTGCTACAAAGTAGAAGAAATGCAAGATAACTTATGCAAGATACGGGCAATCAACAAAACCTTGCCAAATTAGAACAGGCACCTTGATGGGTGAACAGGACAGGGCATCTGCCTTTGACTCCTCGAGGTCAGAATAGTCATTAGGATCATATTCTGAACAAGATCTACAGGTGGGGAGCGTATGAGTTTCATTGCATCCAGAATGGCACTCAATGCCTTGGTGCCAATTTTGTAAGCCATTGCAGTGTTCCACAATATTCTTCTGATGTGCGGATTCTGATATTCATTGTGATTATGTATAATATCTGAGAAGCATGAAAACATAAATAGTAGTGAGATTATCTTTGTAATGCAGAGGATATTCTAATATAGGGGCACCCCTGTAAACCCTTGTGTGCTATCACTAGATTCTGATGAGAGGGACCATGTGTGCTTTAATATGGTTCATGCATTAGTATAATCTAGCACAAGTACACAAAAAATAGGCTCCAGAAGTAAGGATAGTTGGCAGATGATAGGTTCATAATATACTGTATAGAGAGTTTATTGCCAAACCATGATAATGAGAGCACACAACAACTAGGCAGATCGTAGTGTACATAAAAGGGGTACACCATAACTAGGATATATAAATCGGGAAAGTGGAACTGGCTGGAAATTACGGTGTCGTATTGCCGCTACTAATTGAAAGCCTATCGATCACGTACAGGCCAGCTCTATCAGCTATTGACTGTAGATGTCCCTGCTCCCCTTCCTGACAAGGAACATACTGTACGTACTAAATACAGAATAACAAATGAGTAACATGTTAAAGAATAGAAGAGAAAGCATATTGTTGAGGTTCTGCTTCATTGCATACATTGTCGGTTGCCCACTCATGATGAATCACAACGCCCAAAGAAAAGCAAATCCATGTTGTCTCTCTATATGTGGCCACATGCATTTGGAAAATCAAGTGGGAGCATTACCTGACCAATTAAATGTGTGTCTGTTAACTAATATTAGTATCATATCACAATTCATATTTGAAGAAGTAAGCTTGGACTTATGATTGGTGTGTTGTTTAGCTTCAAGAGTGGACTGCTGCTAGTGCGACACAAAGCAGCTACGCAGATCATAGTGTAGATATAACGGGAAAACCGTAAGCATCACAAGTAAAATCAACAAAGTGGAACTTGCTGGAATATATGTGCTAGTATTGCCAGTACAGCTAGAAAGGCTTCGGATACCAGCTCTCTTCAACTGAAGGTGCGGTACTGTTAATATCCGTGTAATTCTCAAAGGTGACACAGCTCCCCGCATTTCCTTGCTAATCTTATAGGATTCAAGTGGGCAGGCCACTACAATTCCTATTCCCATATTTACAAAATCCTACGAATCAAAGAGGCCCGAAGAGTTCAAAGTGTCCATCACAACCGACCGTATAGACCTCTACACTGCAAATGTCCCTGCTCATCTTCACTACAAGCAACATACTGTACTACTATCTACTCCCTCCGTTCCAAAATATAAGTCTTTGTAGAGATTTCCACTATGGATCACATACAGATGTATACAGATACATTTTAGAGTGTAGATTCACTCATTTTGCTCCATATGTAGTCCATGGTGGAATCTATACAAAGACTTGTATTTAGGAACAAACAGAGTACTTATTAAAGAAGAACGGAAGAGGAACATGCTAAAGAAGAGCAAGCGGATTTTGAATAATAAAATGTTCGTTGCGCAGTGCCCACACATGATGAACCAGAGCGCATTAAGAATGCAACTCCCTGCTGTCTCTCTATATGTGGTGCCCACACATGCTTTTCGAAAGTAAAGTAGGAACATTAGGTGACCAATTAAATGTTATCTGTTTTAATAATATCAACATCATATAGATTTGTATTTGAGAAAAAAGTTTGGAATTATGAGTGGCACGTTGTTTAGCTTGATGGATTCAGGAGCAGTGCTAAGCACTTACGATGATGGTACTGAATATAAAGGCATGTCTGCATGCAAGTTGGGTGACTTTAGTCATTTGGGTCAGTCGACCATTTCAGGCAGTTGGATGAAGATCCTACGTCTCCTGCCCCTTCTTCTTCCTCCTCTCTGATTCTTCCCATACAAAACACCGCACAGGCCGCCGGCCAAACCACCGGCCCCCACCGCCTGTGTTCCTTCGCCGCCCCACCCCCCACCCCCGCCCCCACCCGCATCGAGTTTTCTACATTCGGTGAGGCCCCACCACTGCCCCCTACAACAACCGTCCCCACCCGAGCCCCTTCCTTCGCACCGGCGAACTCCGGCGAGATCTGAAAAATCTACTGAACCAATTTTGAAATTTAGTCTACTGTCATTTAACTAGTGTGGAATATAAAAGGGGGAGACATAAGCATTGCAGGTATAGTGTTGAGCGTGCCATGGCAGATGTGAAGGTGCAAACCGGACAAAGGCAACTTCGCAACCAATATTTGCTTTCAACTAGCAAGTAAGTGATGGACAAGAAATCAGAGTAAAGGAGTGGCGATCTATTTTCTTGCTGCGATAAATAAGTTGAGCAGATACGAAATAGTACCGCCTCTGGTGTGGCGCCATGTATGCATCTGATGAGAATTTGACGGTGCTGCGGTAGCGATGGCTGTCAGTGGCGTGGAAGCAGATCTAGGAGGGTAGACAGTGGCGGCAGGGCACGGTGGACGAGACAGTCGTAGGAGCGGTGCCGGCAAGGTGGACGACGACGGGGATGAAGCGAGAGGACGGGATGCATGGATCCCGGTCCGAAGCCGTGGATGAGAGAGGTCGACCTCTTGTAATGGACGACGGCGTCGAGGTATCAGCTCCGACATGGTGGAGGAGGACGGCGGTGGATGGGGTGGCGGACGGAGGAGGCTGGGTGAGGGTGTTTTGGCGCCCACGGAGTACGAATGGGGAAATGGAGGGAGAGAGGAAGGGGGAACCATGTCTACAGGGCGCGCTTTTCTCAAATGCGAGGAAATTTGCAAACTTAGCCCCCGTTTAAAATTTCCTACATCACAGCAATATTATGTTGTGGAACGTAGTAATTTCAAAAAAAATCCTACGCACACGCAATATCATGGTGATGCATAGCAACGAGACGGGAGAGTGTTGTCCACGTACCCTCGTAGACCGAAACCGAAAGCGTTAGAACAACGCGGTTGATGTAGTCGTACGTCTTCACGGCCCGACCGATCAAGCACCGAAAGCACGGCACCTCCGAGTTCTAGCACACGTTCACCTTGATGACGTCCCTCAAACTCCGATCTAGCCGAGTGTCGAGGGAGAGTTCCGTCAGCACGATGGCGTGGTGACGATGATGATGTTCTACCGACACAGGGCTTCGCCTAAGCACCGCTACGATATTATCGAGGAGGACTATGGTGGAGGGGGGTACCACACACGGCTAAGAGATCAATGATCAATTGTTGTGTCTCCAAGGGGTGCCCCCCTCCCCGTATATAAAGGAGTGGAGAAGGGGAAGGGCCGGCCCTCTCTATGGCGCGCCCTAGGGGAGACCTACTCCCACCGGGAGTAGGATTCCCCCTTTCCTAGTAGAACTAGGAGCCCTTCCAAGTTGTAGGAGTAGCAGAGAAGGAAAGGGAAAATAGAAGAGAAGGAAGGAGGGGGCGCCGCCCCTCCCCCTACTCCAATTCGGACTAAGCATTGGGGGGGCACGCAGCCTCCCCTCTCTCTTTTCCCGAAAGCCCAATAAGGCCCATATACTCCACGGCGAATTCCCGTAACTCTCCGGTACTCCGAAAAATACCCGAATCACTCGGAACCTTTCCGATGTCCGAATATAGTCGTCCAATATATCAATCTTTACGTCTCGACCATTTCGAGACTCCTCGTCATGTCCCCGATCTCATCCGGGACTCTGAACTACCTTTGGTACATCAAAACACATAAACTCATAATATAACCGTCATCAAACTTTAAGTATGCAGACCCTATGGGTTCGAGAACTAGGTAGACATGACCGAGACATGTCTCCGGTCAATAACCAATAACGGAACCTGGATGCTCATATTGGCTCCCACATATTCTACGAAGATCTTTATCGGTCAAACCGCATAACAACATACGTTGTTCCCTTTGTCATCGGTATGTTACTTGCCCAAGATTCGATCGTCGGTATCTCAATACCTAGTTCAATATCATTACCGGCAAGTCTCTTTACTCGTTATGTAATGCATCATCCCGTAACTAACTCATTAGCTACATTGCTTGCAAGGCTTATAGTGATGTGCATTATCGAGAGGGCCCAGAGATACCTCTCCGACAATCGGAGTGACAAATCCTAATCTCGAAATACGTCAACTCAACAAGTACCTTCGGAGACACCTGTAGAGCACATTTATAATCACCCAGTTACGTTGTAACGTTTGGTAGCACACAAAGTGTTCCTCAGGTAAATGGGAGTTACATAATCTCATAGTCATAGAAACAGGTATAAGTCATGAAGAAAGCAATAGCAACATACTAAACGATCAAGTGCTAAGCTAACAGAATGGGTCAAGTCAATCACATCATTCTTCTAATGATGTGATCCGGTTAATCAAATGACAACTCATGTCTATGGTTAGGAAACTTAACCATCTTTGGTTGACGAGCTAGTCAAGTAGAGGCATACTAGTGACACTCTATTTGTCTATGTATTCACACATGTATTATGTTTCTGGTTAATACAATTCTAGCATGAATAATAAACATTTATCATGATATAAGAAAATAAATAATAACTTTATTATTGCCTCTAGGGCATATTACGTTCAGTCTCCCACTTGCACTAGAGTCAATTATGTAGTTCACATCGCCATGTGATTTAAAACCAATATTCACATCTGTATGTGATTAATACCCATAGTTCACATCGTCATGTGATCAACACCCAAAGGGTTCACTAGAGTCAATAATCTAGTTCACGTCGCTATGTGATTAACACCCAAAGAGTACTAAGGTATGATCATGTTTTGCTAGTGAGAGAAGTTTAGTCAACAGGTCTGTCACATTCAGAGTCGTATGTATTTTGCAAATATTCTATGTCTACAATGCTCTGCACGGAGCTACTCTAGCTAATTGCTCCCACTTTCAATATGTATCCAGATTAAGACTTAGAGTCATCTGGATCAGTGCCAAAACTTGTATCGACGTAGCCCTTTACGACAAACCTTTTGTCACCTCCATAATCGAGAAACATATCCTTATTCCACTAAGGATAATTTTGACCAATGTCCAGTGATCTACTCCTAGATCACTATTGTACTCCCTTGCCAAACCAGGGCAAAGTATACAATAGGTCTGGTCCATAGCATGGCATACTTTTATGGAACCTATGACTGATGCATAGGGAATGACTTTCATTCTCTTTCTATTTTCTGCCGTGGTCGGGATTTGAGTCTTACTCAATTTCATACCTTTGCAACACAGGCAAGAACTCTTTCTTTGACTGTTCCATTTTGAACTACTTCAAAATCTTGTCAAGGTATGTACTCATTGAAAATCTTATCAAGTGTCTTGATCTATCTCAATAGATTTTGATGCTCAATATGTAAGTAGCTTTACTGAGGTCTTTCTTTTAAAGAACTGCTTTCAAACACTTCTTTATGCTTTCGAGAAAAATTCTACATCATTTCTGATCAACAATATGTCACTAATGTCTACTACACAACCTTATTCTTGTAGACGTTGTTGGACCTGCAAGTGCACAGGTTTGTAGGACAGTAGCAAATTTCCCTCAAGTGGATGACCTAAGGTTTATCAATCCATAGGAGGCGTAGGATGAAGATGGTCTCTCTCAGACAACCCTGCAATCAAATAACAAAGAGTCTCTTGTGTCCCCAACACACCCAATACAATGGTAAATTGTATAGGTGCACTAGTTCGGCGAAGAGATAGTGATACAAGTGCAATATGGATAGTAGATAAAGGTTTTTGTAATCTGGAAATATAAAAACAGCAAGGTAACTAATGATAAAAGTGAGCATAAATAGTATTGCAATGATAGGAAACAAGGCATAGGGTTCATACTTTCACTAGTGCAAGTTCTCTCAACAATAATAACATAGATAGATCATATAACAATCCCTCAACATGCAACAAAGAGTCACTCAGAAGCCACTAATAGAGGAGAACAAACGTAGAGATTATGGTAGGGTACGAAACCACCTCAAAGTTATTCTTTCGGATCAATCTATAAAAGAGTTCGTACTAGAATAACACCTTAAGACACAAATCAACCAAAACCCTAATGTCACCAAGATACTCCATTGTCACCTCAAGCATCCGTGGGCATGATTATACGATAAGTGTCACACAATCTCAGATTCATCCAACCAACACAAAGTACTTCAAAGAGTGCCCCAAATTTTCTACCAGAGAGTCCAGAAAACGTGTGCCAACCCCTATGCATAGGTTCATGGGTGGAACCAGCAAGTTGGTCACCAAAACATACATCAAGTGGCACGTGATATCCAATTATCACCACAAATAAACACGGCAAGACATACATCAAGTGTTCTCAAATAAAGACTCAATCCGATAAGATAACTTCAAGAGGGAAACTCAATTCATCACAAGAGAGTAGAGGGGGAGAAACATCATAAGATCCAACTATAATAGAAAAGCTCGCGATACATCAAGATCGTGCCATAGAGAGAACACGAGAGAGAGAGAGATCAAACACATAACTACTGGTACATACCCTCAGCCCCGAGGGTGAACTACTCCCTCATCATGGAGAGCACCGGGATGATGAAGATGGCCACCGGTGATGGGTTCCCCCTCCGGTAGGGTGCCGAAACGGGCTCCCGAGAGGTTTTTGGTGGCTACAGAGGCTTGCGGCGGCGGAACTCCCGATCTATCTTGATATTCGATGTTTTTAGGGTACGTAGGTTTATATAGGCGAAAGAAGTCAGTTGGCAGGTGCTCGAGGGGTCCACTAGATAGGGGGCGCGCCCTGTAGGGGGGGCCTATCTCCTGGGCACCTCGAGTATCTTCTGATGTGGACTCCAAGTCTCCGGGATGATAATCTTCCAAAAAATCACGTTGCCAAAGGTTTCATTCTGTTTGGACTCCGTTTGATATTCCTTCTCTTCGAAATACTAAAACAGGCAATAAAACAACAATATGGGTTGGGCCTCCGGTTAGTAGGTTAGTCCCCAAAATGATATAAATGTGTAAAATAAATCCCATAAACATCCAAAAGGGGTAATATAATAGCATTGAACAATCAAAAATTATAGATACGTTGGAGACGTATCAGTCACTCACATATACTTATCAGAAAGGTTGTAGTGCTCCCACTCACTTTATTGTAAATACAGGCTTCACTGCAAGTTCGTATAAAACTATATGCTTTGATAAACTTATCAAAGCGTATATTCCAACTCCAAGATGCTTGCACCAGTCCATAGATGGATCGCTGGAGCTTGCAGAATTTGTTAGCATCCCTTGGATCGACAAAACCTTCTGGTTGCATCATATACAACTCTTCTTCTAGAAATCCATTCAGGAATGCAGTTTTGACATCCATTTGCCAAATTTCATAATCATAAAATGCGGCAATTGCTAACATGATTAAGACAGACTTAAGCATCGCTACGGGTGAGAAAGTCTCATCATAGTCAACCCCTTGAACTTGTCAAAAACCTTTTGCAACAAGTCGAGCTTTGTAGACAGTAACATTACCATCAGCGTCAGTCTTCTTCTTGAAGATCCATTTATTCTCGATGGCTTGCCGATCATCGGGCAAGTCAACCAAAGTCCACACTTTGTTCTCATACATCGATCCCATCTCAGATTTCATGGCCTCAAGCCATTTTGCGGAATCTGGGCTTATCATCGCTCCCTCATAGTTCGTAGGTTCGCCATGGTCAAGTAACATGACCTCCAGAATAGGATTAACGTACCACTCTGGTGCGGATATTACTCTGGTTGACCTACGAGGTTCTATAGTAACTTGATCTGAAGTTTCATGATCAACATCATTAACTTCCTCACTTATTAGTGTAGTCGTCACAGGAACCGGTTTCTGTGATGAACTATTTTCCAATAAAGGAGCAGGTACAGTTACCTCATCAAGTTCTACTTTCCTCCCACTCAATTCTTTTGAGAGAAACTCCTTCTCTAGAAAGGATCCATCTTAGCAACGAATATCTTGCTTTTGGATATGTGATAGAAGGTGTACCCGATAGTTTCCTTTGGGTATTCTATGAAGACGCACTTCTCCGATTTGGGTTTGAGCTTATCAGGTTGAAACTTTTTCACATAAGCATCGCAGTCCCAAACTTTAAGAAATGACAAATTTGGTTTCTTGCCAAACCATAGTTCATAAGGCGTCGTCTCAAACGGATTTTGATGGTGCCCTATTTAAAGTGAATGCAACTGTCTCTAATGCATAACCCCAAAATGATAGTGGTAAATCGGTAAGATACATCATAGATCGCACCATATCCAATAAAGTGCGGTTATGACGTTCGGACACACCATTACACTGTGTTGTTCCATGTGGCGTGTGCTGTGAAATTATTCCACGTTGTTTTATATGAAGGACAAACTCGTAACTCAAATATTCTCCACGATCAGATCGTAGAAACTTTATTTTCTTGTTACGATGATTCTCCACTTCACTCTGAAATTCTTTGAACTTTTCAAATGTTTGAGACTTGTGTTTCATTAAGTAGATATACCCATATCTGCTCAAATCATCTTTGAAGGTCAGAAAATAACGATACTTGCCACGAGCAACAACACTCATTGGATCGCATACATCGGTATGTATTATTTCCAATAAGTCAGTAGCTCGTTCCATTGTTCCGCAGAACGGAGTTTTAGTCATCTTGCCCATAAGGCACGGTTCGCAAGCATCAAATGATTCATAATCAAGTGATTCCAAAAGTCCATTTTTATGGAGTTTCTTCATGCGCTTTACACCGATATGACCCAAACGGCAGTGCAACAAATATGTTGCACTATCATTATCAACTTTGCATCTTTTGGCATCAATATTATGAATATGTGTATCACTACAATTGAGATCCAACAAACTATTTTCATTGGGTGTATGACCATTGAAGGTTTTATTCATGTAAACAGAACAACAATTATTCTCTGATTTTAAATGAATAACCGTTTTGCAATAAACATGATCAAATCATATTCATGCTCAACGCAAACGCCAAATAACATTTATTTAGGTTTAACACTAATCCCGAAAGTATAGGGAGTGTGCGATGATGATCATATCAATCTTGGAACCACTTCCAACACACATCGTCACTTCACCCTCAACTAGTCTCTGTTTATTCTGTAACTCCTGTTTCGAGTTACTAATTTTTAGCAATCGAACAAGTATCAAATACTCAGGGGCTACTATAAACACTAGTAAGGTACACATTAATAACCTGTATATCAAATATACCCTTGTTCACTTTGCCATCCTTCTTATCCACCAAATATTCAGGGCATTTCCGCTTCCAGTGACCATTTCCTTTACAGTGTATGCACTTAGTTTCAGGCTTTGGTCCAGCTTTGGGCTTCTTCGCGGGAGTGACAACTTGCTTGTCATTCTACTTGAAGTTCCCCTTCTTTCCCTTTGCCCTTTTCTTGAAACTAGTGGTCTTGTCAATCATCAACACTTGATGCTCTTTCTTGATTTCTAACTTCGTTGATTTCAATATCACGAAGAGCTCGGGAATCGTTTTCATCATCCCTTGCATACTATAGTTCATCACGAAGTTCCAGTAACTTGGTGATGGTGACTAGAGAACTCTGTCAATCACTATCTTATCTGGAAGATTAACTCCCACTTGATTCAAGCAATTGTAGTACCCAGACAATCTGAGCACATGCTCACTAGTTGAGCAATTCCCCTCCATCTTTTAGCTATAGAACTTGTTGGAGACTTCATATCTCTCAACTCGGGTATTTGCTTGAAATATTAACTTCAACTCTTGGAACATCTCATATGGTCCATGATGTTCAAAAACGTCTTTGAAGTCCCGACTCTAAGCTGTTAAGCATGGTGCACTAAACTATCAAGTAGTCATCATATTGAGCTAGCCAAACGTTCATAACGTCTGCATCTGCTCCTGCAATAGGTCTGTCACCTAGCGGTGCATCAAGGACATAATTCTTCTGTTCAGCAATGAGGATAATCCTCAGATCACGGATCCAATCCGCATCATTGCTACTAACATCTTTCAACAAAGTTTTCTCTTGGAACATATCAAAATTAACATATGAAAACAACAACGTGAGCTATTGATCTACAACATAATTTGCAAAATACTACCAGGACTAAGTTCATGATAAATTTAAGTTCAGTTAATCATATTACTTAAGAACTCCCACTTAGACAGACATCCCTCTAGTCATCTAATTGATCACGTGATCCAAATCAACTAAACCATGTCCGATCATCACGTGAGATGGAGTAGTTTTCAATGGTGAACATCACTATGTTGATCATATCTACTATATGATTCACGTTCGACCTTTCGGTCTCAGTGTTCCGAGGCCATATCTGTATATGCTAGGCTCGTCAAGTTTAACTTGAGTATTCCGCGTGTGCAACTATTTTGCACCCGTTATATTTGAACGTAGAGCCTATCACACCCGATCATCACGTGGTGTCTCAGCACGAAGAACTTTCGCAACGGTGCATACTCAGGGAGAACACTTATGCCTTGAAATTTAGTGAGAGATCATCTTATAATGCTACCGTCAGTCAAAGCAAAATAAGATGCATAAAGGATAAACATCACATGCAATCAATATAAGTGATATGATATGGCCATCATCATCTTGTGCTTGTGATCTCCATCTCTGAAGCACCGTCATGATCACCATCGTCACCGACGCGACACCTTGATCTTCATCATAGCATCATTGTCGTCTCCCCAACTGTTGCTTCTACGACTATCGCTACCCCTTAGTGATAAAGTAAAGCAATTACAGGGCGATTGCATTGCATACAATAAAGCGACAACCATATGGCTCCTGCCAGTTGCCGATAACTCGGTTACAAAACATGATCATCTCATACAATAAAATATAGCATCACGTCTTGACCATATCACATCACAACATGCCCTGCAAAAACAAGTTAGACGTCCTCTACTTTGTTGTTGCAAGTTTTACGTGGCTGCTACGAGCTGAGAAAGAACCGTTCTTACCTACGCATCAAAACCACAACGATAGTTCATCAAGTTATTGCTGTTTTAACCATCTCAAAGAACGGGCGTAGCCACACTCGGTTCAACTAAAGTTGGAGAAACTGACACCCGCCAGCCACCTATGTGCAAAGCACGTCAGTAGAACCAGTCTCGCATAAGCGTACGGGTAATGTCGGTCCGGGCCGCTTCATCCAACAATACCGCCGAACCAAAGTATGACATGCTGGTAAGTAGTATGACTTGTATCGCCCACAACTCAATTGTGTTCTACGCATGCATATAACATCTACGCATAAACCTGGCTCTGATACCACTGTTGTGGAACGTAGTAATTTCAAAAAAATTCCTACACACACGCAAGATCATGGTGATGCATAGCAACGAGAGGGGAGAGTGTTGTCCACGTACCCCCGTAGACCGAAAGCGGAAGCGTTAGAACGACACGGTTGATGTAGTCGTACGTCTTCACGGCCCGACCTATCATGCACCGAAAGCACGACACCTCCAAGTTCTAGCACACGTTCAGCTCGATGACGTCCCTCGAACTCCAACCCAGCCGAGTATCGAGGGAGAGTTCCGTCACCACGACGGCGTGGTGACGATGATGATGTTCTACCGACACAGGGCTTCGCCTAAGCACCACTACAATATTATCGAGGAGGACTATGGTGGAGGGGGGCACCGCACACGACTAAGAGATCAATGATCAATTGTTGTGTCTCCAAGGGGTGCCCCCCTCCCCGTATATAAAGGAGTGGAGGAGGGGGCGGTCCGGCCCTCTCTATGGCGCGCCCTAGGGGAGTCCAACTCCCATCGGGAGTAGGATTCCACCTTTCCTAGTAGAACTAGGAGCCCTTCCAAGTAGTAGGAGTAGGAGAGAAGGAAAGGGAAAAGAGAAGAGAAGGAAGGAGGGGGCGCCGCCCCTCCCCCTAGTCCAATTCGGACTAAGCATTGGGGGGGGGGCGCAGCCTCCCCTCTCTCTTTTCCCTAAAGCCCAATAAGGCCCATATACTCCCCGGCGAATTCCCGTAACTCTTCGGTACTCCAAAAAATACCCGAATCACTCGGAACCTTTCCGATATCCGAATATAGTCGTCCAATATATCGATCTTTACGTCTCGACCATTTCGAGACTCCTAGTCATGTCCCCGATCTCATCCGGGACTCCGAACTACCTTTGGTACATCAAAACACATAAACTCTTAATATAACCGTCATCGAACTTTAAGCGTGCGGACCCTACGAGTTCGAGAACTATGTAGACATGACCGAGACACGTCTCCGGTCAATAACCAATAGCGGAACCTGGATGCTCATATTGGCTCCCACATATTCTACGAAGATCTTTATCGGTCAAACCGCATAACAAGATACGTTGTTCGCTTTGTCATCGGTATGTTACTTGCCCGAGATTCGATCATCGGTATCTCAATACCTAGTTCAATCTCGTTACCGGCAAGTCTCTTTACTCGTTAAGTAATGCATCATCCTGTAACTAACTCATTAGCTACATTGCTTGCAAGGCTTATAGTGATGTGCATTACCGAGAGGGCCCGGAGATACCTCTCCGACAATCGGAGTGACAAATCCTTATCTCGAAATACGTCAACTCAACAAGTACCTTCGGAGACACCTATAGAGCACCTTTATAATCACCCATTTACGTTGTAACATTTGGTAGCACACAAAGTGTTCCTCTGGTAAATGGGAGTTACATAATCTCATAGTCATAGAAACATGTATAAGTCATGAAGAAAGCAATAGCAACATACTAAACGATCAAGTGCTAAGCTAACGGAATGGGTCAAGTCAATCACATCATTCTCCTAATGATGTGATCCCGTTAATCAAATAACAACTCATGTCTATGGTTAGGAAACTTAACCATCTTTGATTCACGAGCTAGTCAAGTAGAGGCATACTAGTGACACTCTGTTTGTCTATGTATTCACATATGTATTATTTTTCCGGTTAATACAATTCTAGCATGAATAATAAACATTTATCATGATATAAGGAAATAAATAATAACTTTATTATTGCCTCTAGGGCATATTTCCTTCATATTAGTCGGTCGGGGATAGAAAGGTAATCTCACATACACCAAATATTTGTCGAGGAGAGTTTGTTTTTGGCGCCCACCATGTATGAATCGGGGAGGGAGTTGATTTCGACCGAGGAGACACTGTGTTTTGGCGCCCACCGTGTATGAATCCGGGTGAGAGGCGGTTATGTTACGTTTGAGTGAAATTACAAACCTACCCCTATCGAAACCTATAGAAATCGAGCCGATAGGCTTTGCGTGGCAGGGATAGGCAGTAATTTCCATCTCGCAGATTTTGGTTTCGGGCGGTTACTGCGACTTTCCCCGCTTCGTTCAAATTTTTGCAAAGCAAGAGTGCACGTTTACCGTGCCAACTCAATTTGAATCCAGTTTGTATTCTATTTTTGTTCGGGCAGGATCCATTTCCGATTGGAATAAAATTTTATATACATCATTTTTTATATATACTTTCAAAAGCACAACAAAGAATTCTGCTCCTTTATATGTATAATATGATTTACAAATACAATATCTCAAAATCATAAGGTTGAATTCAAAAAATTTAAACCAAATTATCTTCTACTAAAATTTATGGATCAGTAATAACTACATATTAAATAACATAGATGCGCGTGAATTCATATGAGTATGCATGTTTGATAGATCAATTTTGGTTCGAGTATGAATTACACATATCATCATCTCGAATTCAAATATTTGAATCCCTTTTATGTTGACTCCTTTTACGCCCATCTCTCTCGCATGCATGCTCCTTCATGTAGCTATCACTCTCTTTTCTCCAGCTCACCCGCACACTCACTTCATGTTTCTCCTATCTTTGCAAACATGGTCTCTCGACGTCTCCCTTGAGAAGTGTCACACTCTCCATATCGTTATACATTACACGGTTTTCATTATCTCTCACGTCTCTACCATTCTCTGGTATCAATAGGTACCTAAGCTTTCTTTTTCACTGCCACACACACAGTCTCACTCGTCTTTCACTTTGTCTTTCTCTCTATGGGGTTCTCTCACACACCCAATATGTCTCTAGATATGACTCATACCACTAAAATTACTCTCTCCTATAGACACAACATTTGTTGCGGTCTCCTTTCCATCTCCATCCCAGTTATAAAACTGACATTATTCATTTGTTTATCGACCAGACAAACTCCCCCCCCCCTGTCTCACACACACACACACAACTACTGCTTCCACTCCCCTTCCCGACTACTCTCTCTCTCTCACTCACACAGAACTCTCGCTTTCGCACACCTGACTTGTATTTCTATCACAAACATTTATTGACTAGCCTCTAGATAGGTTTATACACCCGCACACTTGTGCTTTATCGCATACATGTCTCTCTTGTGCTCCTTGTATCTATGTAGATTTTTTCCCTTCTTGATACACGCCCTCTTGATCGTGCACACACACACTATTGCCTTATTTTAAGCTGATACCTCTTGCACACACACAGTTTGTTTCTTTGTCACACATGCACTCCGTCCTCCTCCTCTCTCCCTCTCACTCACACACACATGGGCTTTTTACATCAACTAGCAAGATGCCCATGCGTTGCATGGAACATCAAGATGCATTTGTATGAGTAGTTGATCTTGTGGGAGAAAAGGATAAACGAGGGAAGGCCTTATTTGCAAATGTGGAGAGGGATCTGGGTATCTTTTTCCAAAATTGCCATAGTTTCCTTTCTACCTGCCAGATATAAATCGGACAGCCTATATTGCAGGATGGCAGGCACACCATCATCACCAACTCTGTTTTTTTATCTCTACTCGTATAAAAATCATAGTCGGTGATGATGGTGTGCCTGCCATCCTGCAATATAGGTCGTCCGATCTATATCTAACGGATAGGAAGGAAACTATGGAAATTTTGCAGATAACGCCTTACCTCTTCATCCTTTTCTCCCACAAGATCATGATGTTCCGTGCAACGCACGGGCATCTTGCTAGTAAGAGTAGAAATTAGACATATACCACTTCTCGAATCTTGAAACCAACAACATTCCTCCCTTATCTCATCAAAACCGCCAAAGAAATATATTTTGAGTGAAACATAACATATTTTTAGTGATATACGTATTTCAAAACTAGACTCTATTTTCTATCAAATCGGTGAATATGTATTAATCAACTTTGATCGTGTGGCAACACATTGACACATTTCTAGTAGTTATTACCACTATATAATTTTTTGGACACAGACAAACGGTGGAGTACATATACGAAGAGAAGAGGTGCACGCACGCAGTCGGTCTCTCACTGTCTCGCACACATGAGAGTTACGTAAAGGCACCATTAACAAATAAACCCTAAAACCCTAGGTGCATGATTGCTACATGCGCGGGTACCTGCTACGTGGTGGAGCCCACCTTTGTAGGAATAGTCAGCTAGCGTGATAATTTGATCCATAGGAGTTGATGGTCGGGACCACAGGTGAACGACCTGGAGGCGGTGGCTCGCCAGTTGCCACAGATCAAGTAGCCACGTTTAAAATATCTTTTTAGCGGGGTAAGAGTTCTTGTTTTCAATGGCGCGTTATAAGTACTAAGTAGTTTTTAGAACGATTGGTATGGAGCGAAAATGGAATTCATAACTACTACCTCCTTGGCATATGGTTGTATGGGTTTATGTTGCGAGATGTTGTACCTGGTAGTTCTAGGGCAAATACTATGGTTTAGAATTTGGTTTTCAGTAATGAAAAGCAGAAGGGGGAAACCCTTCTTTGATAAAAAAAACTACTACCTCCGTTCTGGTTTACTAGTCCCCATCGTAGTTTGGGTCGTTTGTCCACAAATTTTACTTGTAAAATGTGAATGGAAAACGAAATTTTGTAATACCCAAACAAAAAATGACTGGAGGGAGTGATTGCACTGACACAGACGCGACCTCTCATAGCGCAGGCATTGAACCGGTGCGCCGGTGAAGAGGGCCCCACTCGCTGCAGGCCTGGCTGAACACGCCTCCTCGCCGCATGCAATCGTCTTCAGACTGCCCTGCCTACCTCCATTGAATCCGCGCGTGTGCCGGCAACACGTCCTTCCGCGAGCCAGCCGGCATTTTAGAACACAAAAAGTGACCAAAATATAATTAATTACGCATGGTCTTGACTTGTTGTGCTCGCAGTGGTAGCAGGAACTAGAGGTTTTTCTTTATTTATAACTCGCCTCACATTTTTTTTGGCTTTGAAGTGAATCATGGTTGTGGACATTATCTATGAATGGCCAGATACCTGTGAACATGAGTTTTATGTGGAAGTTCAACTTGGAATGTCGAGCTTGCACGTGAACTATACCATGTCCAATGCTTCGTCTATTATTGTTTGGAAAGTAATTGTTGTTATTACATGACCTGAAAAAAAATCATTTTGTGCCACATCAGTAGATGCACGGACATCACAATAGGCATGCTGACTGGATAAAAATTTGAACCTAGCTATGATGAAGGAAATTTTGTATTGACAACAGTTTTAGATAGCAGGAGACGCCTAGCCTGCTCTGCCTCTGCTAGCTTATTTCTGACTTTTTCCTTCTCTTCTTTGGCTTGGGTGAAGAGAGCATCTAATTGCTCTTTTCGCTTCTTCAGGAACTCAGCTACATTCTCAAGAGTTGTTGCATGCTCTGTTTTATACTTTACTAGAGCCACGAGGAAACAAATAGCTGACGACTCCACCTGGCTTGTGTGTAATCCAACATCATCTGGGAATTTGCACCTTGTGTCTAATCCAGCATGATTAGGGAACTAGCACCTTGTGTGTAATCCAACCTCATTTTGGAAACATGATCTCGAGGTTGACCATACTTCCCTCCTCGCAGGAACTGCATCCTGACATGATGTTACTTCTTTTTTAGCAATACTCAGAGCAACCCAGATCCATTTTGTAGAAGCAAGATAAACAGGACTCGCTGAAGTTAATTCAAAAGGAAAAATATAAAAACAGACTATAAGGTGAGAACACCCACTTCCGACATCAAGCTAAAAACGAAAGCATTAGGACGATTAAGACTCTTCTTATTACACATCGAAGAACACGAGGCTAAGAGAAACAGAAACTACAACATATACACATCGAAGAACATGAGGCTAAACAAAATTAATTGAAAGGGTGTTACTTACCAAAGCTCGTTTTACAGGTTCGGTGCAGCTCCTCTTTAACTTGCCACGCTCCTTGAAGATGTTCCCAATATCCCGTGTTTGGTCTTCATTGCTCCTCTGCATGTTCGCACTCGTGGTTTTAAAATCTCAACATGGCAAGAAAAATATACTACTAGTAATACTCACGCATTTTGTGGGCAACATTAAAGCACTCGTATGCCATGTTAGAGAATCTCCAACGGAAGTGCAACGCGCGGCGCTTTAAAAAAGCGTTTACAGTGCTGAGATCGAGAAGTAGAGATAGAGAGTAGATACTAGAGAGGAGAGGATAGTTCTCAGCATAGATATAGCATAGATAGATAAAAATAGATAGTTCAACTACTCCTTGTCGTCCGACTCCTCCTCGGTGATGTCCTCCTCCGACGTCTCAATGTAGGCGTGAAGATACCGATCATCATCGAATTCCCAGGGAGACGCTGCTCCTAGCCTCATTTTGAATTGAGCGTCCGCTTTTCGCGTACGCTTGTCCTCGCGATAGGCGGCTCGCTCCGCCCTACTCTTCTCCCTCTCCGCCCTCCTTTGTGCATAGAACTCGCGCTCGGTGATGATGTCTTGCGGAAGCGTTGGCGCCACAGCGCCATGGCTTCCTCGTCCATCTCGGCGATACCAAGATGGTGCTCCCACCTCCGGTTGTCGTGATGATCCTCGTCGGTGATAAGCCGCGGCAGAGGTGCGAGCTCCTCCGCCCGCTCCCGCGTCGGCACGTTGGGGAAGTTCAATCTACGAGGCGACCAGAGGAGCCATGCCGCCGCGTCGTATGCACGGGCGGCCTCGTTGGCGGTGTCAAAATTGCCGAGGTCGAGGCGCATCCCACGGAACCGGATCTCAGCGGAGAAGCCGCCGAAGGGGCGCGCATGGACGCCACGGTATCCCCAAGTTTCCCAGCGACACGACGACACGGTGGCAAGGCGACGGCGAGGTGAGAAAGAGCGGGGAGAGAGCGGTGGCAAGGCACAGAGTAGGGAGAGTGCGGTGGCAAGGCACAGAGCGGTGGGAGGGCGTTGGATTTTATAAAGCGCGTCGGACGCCGCGCGCGAAAACTAGCGCGCGCCCGACCGCTTTTTCCCGCGCGCGCGATCCTTTCCCGATGTTCCTGCTATCTCTACTCTCTTCTCTACTGTTATATTTATTTTATATTTAATATTTATCTCTACTTCTCTACTCTCTACTCTTTTTCCGACGGATAGGAAGGAAACTATGGAATTTTTGCAAAAAGATACCCACACCCCTCTCCACATTTGCAAATAAGGCCTTCCCTCGTTCATCCTTTTCTCCCACAAGACAAACTACTCATACAAATGCATCTTGATGTTCCATGCAACACATGGGCATCTTGCTAGTTCTTTTAAAAAACAGAGTTGGTGATGATGGTGTGCCTGCCATCCTGCAATATAGGCCGTCTGATTTATATCCGATGGATAGGAAGGAAACTATGGCAATTTTGCAGAAAGATACCCACACCCCTCTCCAAATTTGCAAATAAGGCCTTCCCTCATTCATCCATTTCTCCCACAAGATAAACTACTCATACAAATGCATCTTGATGTGTGCAATGCATGGTCATCTTGCTAGTTCTAAAAAACTTTCCATCATTTGCCACACTACTGGTTGCAGATGAAGAACCTACCCAAGCACAGCACAATACAGGAGCAACGCACAATTACAAGCTGATATTCTGGTGGACAATGGAGGCTATAACCAATTACTTTTACGGGAACAATAGCAACTAGGAAATTTGAAGGGTAGGTATGAACAAAATTGGAACTGCACATGTACTGCTAAGTGATTCAATACACACATTACCAATCGAGGAGGGGAACGATGGTCGCGGATTCCTCTGTGCATCATGGTCGGCACCTGGAGTCAGTTCATTGTCCACGACGGTGGTGCTTCTACGCTTGGCGCCTTCCAGGAAGCAGATCTGAGACCATGGAAGACGGTGCCGGGGAAGAGGCTCTGTGTACGAGGCGAGGAGCATGAGGCAGATGTAGACAGTGTGCATGTGATAGAGACATAGAGAGGTGTGAATGTGCAAATGATCATGCATGAGTGAGACATAGACAGATGCCGATACATTGTGTATACATGAGAGAACGGTCTTCTATTTTACTTGTGTGTGTGTGTGTGAGAGAGAGAGAGAGAGGAGCATCCGTAACACAACAACCATCTCTCTCGATTCGTCCATCCCTCGCATGATCGCATGTAACACATGCATCAACGCACACACTTTGACACCCTCACCTGGCCCTTGCCACCTCAAGGCCCGCACATCACTCTCTATCTCGCATGCACAATCTCTTCGTGAAAACCCTATTTAGCATGTAGCTTTCCGTCACATACACACACATTTCTCTCCATAGATTTGATTTCTCTCAATATCTGACACACACACACACACACACACACACACCGCACACACACACCACCTCCCCCGAGCACACAATTCATCCCCATCCAAGGTTATATGGTGACCACTCTCGCTTGTGCTTCTCTGCACCCCAGCATGCACAACACCTTCAAAGAGGGCATCGAGGAGATCGAAGAGGGCAACCACAGTGCACTAGAGAATGCGGGGCCATTTGGAAGCAGGATGATGTGACGACGACTAACTGACTCCTCCCCCCTCTCTCTCCCGCACAAAATTACCAATCCCTCTCTCCCCCGCACAAAATTATCAATCCCTCAACCCATGAGATCCTTCCCCTCTCATCCATTTTTTCTAGCTCTCTCATCAAACCTGTTGTCTATTCTCCTTCCACGTGTACAGAATCCCGATGCACACACATCTCACGTATATTACATGTCTCCATGTTTCTCACAAACCTAACTTCTTCCTCTCTCTCTTCCTCTCTCTCTCTCTCTCTCTCTCTGTCTCGTTAGGTTTGTCTCCTACTATCTTGTCCACATACATACAATCTTTCCTGCCCTATCTGCTCGATCTTCGCAAGCTCTCTCTACATGTTTCATTCACACATTGGGATGTGTTCAAAATGTTGCTTTTATAATGGATGATGTAGAGTTATGGTTGGTTTTGTTGCATCCTACAAACTAATAACTTTGAAATGCATTTAGATTTTCATTTGACTGAGATTATGTGAGTTTGAGCATATTGTGAAGTACTATAAACCTCGTATACATCTTGGAGTTCAACAACGATTGTAACTATTGAATTGTATAGACCATTACATTCGAAGTCAATAGCCTAATATATTTATTTCACAATTACAACAAATGATTAATTCACTACAAACTAAGAAAACAAATGTGTACTCCCGCCGTTTTCATTCAAGTCCGCGTATTAGCATTGGTCAAAGTCAAGTTTTGTAAACTCTCAGAAAGTTTATAACAAAAAAATTAACATATACAATACAGTAACAAATAAATACCATTAGATTCATTATTGAATGTACTTTCACATCATACATATTTGTTATGGTAAATGTTTATATTTTTCTATAAACTTGGTCAAACTTTAGGAAGTTTGGCTTTGGCCAAACCTAATATGCAAAGTTAATAAAAATGGAGGGAGTACAAGTAGTTACTAGTACTACTCACTAGTTTCTTAGCCCAATCACCCAGCACGCCAGACGGGGAGTTCAGTGTCACAAAATTTTGAGGTCGGCGGGAAAATCTCCCGCGACCCTAGTTCGAGCAGTGCGAAGTTACAATCGTAGCCTTCGGAATAGGCCTACGTATGAAGCTTGGTAGGGGGTTGTTTTAGTAACTTCAGGTTCACCCTACCCAGCCAACCCCACCCCGGCACCCAGAGTAGTACACCTGAATACTCCCCATTTCCTATGCCCACCGCAAAATAGACTTCTCCACGGCACCGCAGCCTTCATGCTCCTCCCCTTCTACATCGGCACACTCCTCCACCGCAGCGCATCTGCCTCCGGGAGTGCATCTGCCTCACAAAGTATGACCAAATTTTTTTTCGTTCGGCCCAAAATGTCACGGATGTGTCTTTTTTTGTAGTGAAGATGCTGCATGAGCAGAGCAGTGCCTCAGAGATGACGCTGAAAGCAGTCGTTGAGGAACTGATGGGTGGCTTGAGGAAGCCCCAGATCGAGCGCGAGAAGGAGGTGGAGGAATCTGTGACTGCTTTCAAGCAAAGTCATGAGGAATTGAAGAAGGAGCTGGAGGATTTTGCCGCCCGGCGATCCATCGACGAGTAGAGACAGTGGCGACCCAGATCATTGTCTGCAATTTCCTTCTCTTGCCCCCGTGTCTTCTGGGCTTTGCCGCATGTGGCATTTTAAATAATCCGGAATATGTAAGACAATTATTATCTGCGCCATTGTAAATTTGTCGTCGTATTATCCATTGCCATTTTATTTGTGGTGGTATTATCCATTCCCCTATGTGGCAATTTAAATTAGGGCGGAATACGAGTTGAAAACACGAACAAAGCAAGTGCTACCATGGGATCACAAGCAAACACCCTCCGTCTAGGTGCTTTAATTAACCCATTAATGGTGAAGTTGTGAGCAAGACGGGCGGCGACTGGTGCTTGGAGGTCAAAGAGCTCACTTCCCGGTGAGCATGGGCGGCCTTGCTACTCGCACGTGTCCCGCCGAGCCTGTGAGGTGGACAGGATGCACGCGCCCCGTCAAGCCTGTGCGGCAAACTGCTCGCACGCGTCCCATCGAGCCTGCATGGCAGACTTCTTGCGCTTGTCCTGTCTAATAAAATAGCTACACGCACACCATCGAGTATGGTTAAATTTCGACACGGTTAATATAATACAACCATTTGCGATATTAACATGTCAGTTTTTTGTTTCAAAAAGGACTTCGTTGGCTACTAATGTGTGCGCCTCTTCTCAAACTGGACGGTTTTTTTACCACGACATATATGTGCCATGTCATGAAACCATGCCAAGTTTCATGTTTTTTGGGTGACTTTTTGATTTACTAGGATTTAAAAACCGAGATTCTCAATGTTTCAGGATGATGACAAGTTTCTAATTCATTCCCATTCCTTAAGTGAGATCTAAACATGCACCCAATGACACATGTATGATTTCCCACCCATTTTGCTTCACTGGAGCATGTGCTTGTAGTTCAAATTTGAATTATGGACTACATTAAATGCATAGAAAACTTAGTAATTAGTAATATATATATATATATATATATATATATATATAGGGCTGGACTATTCTATTACCCGTAACAGAATATTATTCTGTTACCCCCCCCCTCCCGCCGCCCTATATAGGCGCGACGCGCAGACCACCGTAGAATCCCCCCGAGCCCAACCCGCCTTCTTCCGCCGGAGGCAGCCGTTGTGGGTGAGCAAGCGACGGCGGCAGCCGAAGCGAGGGAGCCCGCGGCGCCATAACTGGCCAGCGACGGATCCGTCACCGCCTCCTGCATCCTTCCATCGCCGGATCCAGCGACGGGGTTGTGATCCCCACCTCCTGCCTCCCTCTGTCGCCAGATCCATCGACAGGGTCGTGATCCCAGCCTCCTGCATCCTTCCGTCGCCAGATCCATCGACGGGGTCGTGATCCCTGCCTCCTGCCTCCCACCGCGGCAGGATCCATCGACAAGGCTTTGATCCCCACCTCCTGCCTCCCTTCGTCTCCGGATCCTATAACGGGGTCGTCATCCCCACCTCCTGCCTCCCTCCATCGCCGGGGCTCCTTTTCCGGGACAGTGACCCCCGCAAGGTGCTGCCTCCCCGGACCTCTTCGCCAGACGTCCACCACAAGCAGGAGCTGCATCAATGGCGCTGCCTCCCAAGAACATGCCAGCACGCCACCCACGAGAGGTAGAAGAAGAAGTCAGTCCACTGGAGGTAATGTCTACTTCCCACGTTTGTGTCAGTCATTAGTTCATCAGTCCTACTATGAAGAAGAGCCCGATAGTACATTGCAAATGCTTGATCAGTCTATTACACCCCTGCCACTTGATGCACAATTTGGATGTCGAGGTTACTGTCAGTACCTCTAATATGCTAGCTTCAGTTCAAGCCAAAAAACATAAAGCTATGCATCAACCCAAGGAGTTATTAGGCTTAATATAAGGTTCAGCTACCACAGCAAGTTGTATGATGTTATTTCTAATAGTACATGTCGTGTAGTTGCGCCAGTTTGAACTAGTGAAAGAATGTTGTTGAAAAAATATACACTTGTTACATAGTAAGTTCAATGATACATAAACTAGGAGTACTTCTAGTGTAGTTGCATAAGTTATAGATGAACAAAAGAGAAGACATGCATTAGTTCAATGTTCAGTTTACAGGCAGTGCTAAAAAACAGTACATCAGTACATCAATGTTGAACATGTACGTTCATCAGTTCGACTGAAAACGAAACCAGATACAAAATAGAGAACAAAGTTTAAAAAACGGCCAGCGATGCAAGTTCAACTTGTACATTGCCTTCAGTGCATGACATGTTACCCATAGCATGTATACGAGAAAAATGCAGAAAAGATTAATCCCAAAACTGTTGAATGTCATTGCAGAAGCATGCAAGGCGGCACACGCAGTGATCGTTTGATGAGCCAAGCAGAGGGGCACCACTTGCTTGGGTAACACCAGAAATACCACCTAGATACTTCAACAATATCGGCAAATTTCAAGATACACCGGAATCATCAGAAGCACGGACAGGTTCTTCTATGCAGCAAACAGCAATACCTGGGAATACAAGCTTCGCCGCTGCTGGGTTGCAACAAGGCCAACAATATCACCAACAACAAATGTTTTCCTTCCCTAGCACATGCAAAAAGCCAAGGACAGGAAGCCGTGGATGGGTTGCAACAAGGCTTCCACCAGTTGCTCCGTCAACATCAATCATCCGTGCTGCAAAAGCGGTTGCGACGGGAAGACCAGGCCAAAGAGACAGAAATTTTGGCCACTCTAGCAGGTTCAAAAGTACAATATATGAGCCATATAGACAGGAGCAACCTCACAATGAATCTGAGGGGAGACGGCCGTACAATGAGAGACGGAGATCTTCATCAACATTGCTCCCTCCAAGAGATGCATTGCTGCATGTGCTAAGGGTGACACCACCCGCGCCCATACACCAGGGTGAACAGCAAACACCAGAGGAAGCACAGAGCTATACACATGTAAGTATCCATATAGAAAAACACATACAAGCACAGTCCATACCATGGTACTGTGACCACCCCATCTAACATTTTCATAACTACGTTTTTGTTTGCTCACTGTTGCGTGCAGCCACCTAACATTGAAGCTTACGTTCTGCCAAGGCTAGAGATGCGCTTTGATACTTTCGAAGAAACAAAGAACTTCTACAACGTATATGCGAAGCACGCGGGTTTTGCTGTCAGGGAAGGCCCCAAGTTTAAGACTAGAGCCTACCTTTATTGCACGTGCTATGGAGTTTATGAATCGAAGGTGTCTGAAGAAAATAGATAGCATAACAAGACGGCATCTAGAACTAACTACAGGGCTAAAATGAGGCTGAAGAAGGAAAATGATGGTACATTTGTCGTAAAAGAGATAGTCTGGGAACACAACCACATGTTACAGCTCACTCCGCAAATGCTTGTGTTCTTGCACTCCCACAAAAACTTTGACAAAACAATCTTGGAGTACGTCAAGTACCTGCAGTTCAAAGGCATTGAACACGTGCAAATCATGAGCATACTGGGCGGTGATGATCCTGGTAGCTACTTCCTCGAAAATAAAGCCAAAGACCTGATTAACCTGTAGGTACAAACTTGTTCTCCTCCCATAAACCGCCTCCGTCTTTTTTCCTCTATCAGTACAAACATATTACGCAACACATGACCTGACGCCAGTTCAACATGCATTTTTGAATGAACTTTTAATATGCAGGAAAACAAAGAATTCAAGGATGGATGATGTCCTAAACACTGTCAACTTCTTTAGGGACATGAAAGCTATAAACAGGGAATTCTTCTATGACATGCAACTCGATGAGTCTGACAGAGTTAAGAACATATTCTGGGCGAACGCAAGCTGCCAAGGGGCGTATCAGGACTTTGGGGACTGCATAATGTTTGACACAACATATAAGACCAAGAAGTACCATGTGCCACTTGGGGTGTTTGTCGGAACTAACAACCACTTACAGACTACATTCTTTGGTTTCTCCCTGATAAGAGATGAGGATGCAGATTCATTCAAGTGGCTGTTCAAGACATTTTTAAGGTGCATGAGAGGGAAGGCTCCTACATGCATCCTCACAGGTACAACTCACAAAACCACCCCCAACCACCACCCCCCATCCAAAAAAAGGAAAATAACACAATAAAAATGTTGTGTCAGTTCTATTGGTATATGTGCACTACCATCTGCTAACCACTCCACGTCTCTTTTCTCATTACCAAACCAGTGCCTGGCAATGTCTTTGGAGATCGCAGATGCTTTCAAGAACACAATACACAAGCTGTGCTGCTGGCACGTTATGAAGAAGTACATGGAACACCTCGCATACATGTACTACCTGCACGAAGACTTTAAGGATGAATTCACATCAATGCTCAAGTGGCCCCTCATGCCAACTGAGTTTGAGGCTGCCTGGAAAAGACTCATGGATAAGTACAACCTATACGATGATGTTACAATGGTGGGCATGTGGAACGAGCATGAGAGATGGATATCAGCCTACTTCAAAGAAATTTCTGCACCAAAATGACATCCACACAGCGAAGTGAGAGCATTAACTATGTGCTCAAGAAGTACTTCATAAGTGAGAGACAAAACCTACACCGGTTGGTCAGCCAGGTAAACTCCTACGTCAAAACCAGGAGGCAGACAGAGAACAAGGAGACAATGGGTAACAAGGTATAGCTCTATCACTTGTCGTAAGACAAAAAATAACATGCTTACTAAAGTATAACTTTATTAGAATTTTTTGCTGCGAGAAAACTAACAATTTGGTCATCATTCTTGCATGTGCAGAAGGAACAAAACACGCTGACCTTCTATGGGTTTGACACCCAGATGGCAAAGCTGTACTCACGAGCTGTGTACAGCGAGATCAGAAATAGGCTAAAATTGAGCACATTCTTCACGGCGATAGAGACGGAAGAGGCCACAAAGTACCTCGTGCACTACAACCACCCGCAAAAACTGTCTGTGTGGGCTCAGCACGCGTTCCAGGTGGTTGCAGACCTAGTGGGAGAAACATATGAGTGTGAGTGCAGGCTATGGGACCACACATGTGAGGACTACAAAAAAGATGTTACATACTGTACTACTTTGTTTGCAAAGTGTTTGTTCAAATGAAATGACAAAAAACATGCACCTCTTCCAAAAACAATACAGGTCTTTTCTGCGTGCATGTCCTATGCACGATACAGAAAATTAAGGCTGCCAGTGTTTCAGAGAAATACATCCTCATGAGATACACCAAATGCCCGAACATCTAGCCAACATTCTACAGAAATGACTTGAGGACAGTAGCATCAAACAAGGCATCCCAATACTGCATTGAAAGCTCACTGCTGACGCTGAACATGAGGGTGCACAGAAAAGCTTGAGAAGCCAAGAGCAAATGGCGAGGTCGCGGGTCGTCATGGACAAACTTGAACGAGAACTCGACGCCATTCATTCTGCTGGAAATGGAGGTGTCGTGGACAATGAAGCCATTGAGCAGGATATTGCTACAATGTTATCCGAGATGAACCATCTGGGAGCTATTGACCCGTTCGACAATGAGGAAGAGGAGCAGCAGCAACCGGAGCTTGCCCATGTGCACACTCAAGAGCACCAACAAGCTCACATGCGAAATCATGAGTTTGATGGTGCTGTAGGCGAACGACATGACAACATCACATCCTACTAGCAGCAGCAGGAAAGGGTGATTAAACCACCCATATTCTCAAACACAAAGGGAAGGAAGAGCAAGACGCAAGCAGCAACCAAAAAGCCACCACGCGCCATCAAGCGCGTGGAATTTGGCCCGGACAGCAAACCTCTCGGGATAAGGGCATGCGGATTCTGCAACGTCGTGAGAAACCATAACTACCACACATGCCCACTCCGCACAAATGCCACTATGAACAAGAACAAGCAGATTGGAGCCACCCAGGTTTCTACCAATGGAGAGAACACACGTAACAGCTACACTTGCCGCAAGTGTGGGGGAACTGACGGACATAATGCCCGCATGTGCAAAGTGGGCAAGGAAGTCAGTGGAGCTAAACAGAAACAGGGCAAGGTACAGAGTTCCAAAAAATCAAATGAAGACGATGAAGAAGAAGAGTTTGACGAGAATGGCGACCAATTAGACGAAGACAATGAAGATGACAGTGTCGGGGACGAGGAAACCGAAACTGACGATGAAGCTGCCAAGGCTCAACCAGGAAAGGGCGCCGGCAAGGCACAACATTCGGGGCCAGTTAGGAGAAGCTCAAGACTAAACAATACATAGTGGTTATCCTGCTGCGTCAACTCAAAAATAAGCTTGTAGTCTTAGTTGCATCGGCACACAATGAGGAAACATTTCAGAAACACTGTCGTTACCAAAACTTATTTAGCTTTATCGTCGATTTGTCGATCAGTACAATAGTTAAGATATAATTTCTGATTTGTGCCCGCTGGACCAGTGACATTATTATGTAAACCATTGGATAATTCTTTTAAATGCAGTCACAAATACATTTGAAAAAAACGTATCTAGATATATCTGACGCAAACACTACTGTCGACCAGTAACTCAGCAAAAATATGTCAAGGAAAATTTTAACTCTTATACTACATTAGTACTGATAATTCTCAATCGTCAGTACAAGGTAGAGTACACATCAGTACTGATATAATTTCTGATTTGTGTCCACTGGAGCAGTGACATTAATTATGTAAACCATTTGATAATCCTTTTGAATGCAGTCACAAATACATTTGAAAAAACTTATCTAGATTTATCTGACGCAAACACTACTATCGACCAGTAAATCAGCAAAAATATGTCAAGGAAAATTTAAATTCTTGTAGTACATCAGTACTGATAATTCTCAGTCGTCAGTACAAAGGCATAGTAAAACAAACACACCCGTGAACGCCTCAAAAAACATCGTTTTAAAAAACAAAGCTATGTCTGCTTTTGCCAGTCCCAATTCAGAAAGACCATCAGTACATAAAAATAATCACCTCAAGCAAAATGCGAATATAATTCATCCTATACTGATGAAAATCTAATTTATCTGTAAAAAATACTCAAAGATTATCTTGATATAAACAATCCTTTAAAAATACAAAAATTGTTTTAAAAAACATTAGCATCACACATAGTCTCACTGGTATTTGGTAAGTTAAATTACACTTCAATCACCAGTCCAAGTACCATAGTAGAGGAGTAAAGACCTCCATCATCACCAACCCTGACACGTGCAAGTGGGATAAGCAGTTGGTAAGTACAGCTTGACAATACGAATCAGTGCGACAGTAAAATGCCATCATCACCACCCCAGAGACGTGCAAGTGGGATTTAGCAGGTCATAAGTATAGCTTGACAAGACTAGTCAGTGCAGCAGTAAAAACCATTTGACTTGGACGGTTAGTTCTTCCACGCCACTACACCCACTACACCCACGCCCCCGACGAACCGCCTCCCACACACCCCCATCGACGCACTACAAAATACCCCATTGTCTTCCATCTCTGCCGCATTCCCACAAACCACCTTTGCTGCTTCCATCTCCATTGCACACAAACCAAAAACTTCTCTCTCACAGGCCCACAGTCGCCGGAGGAAGGCGATGGCGGAGGAACTATCCACCAAGCATCATCATGGCGAGACATCGGACAAGAGCAACAACCTCGTCGACATTCACGTCCCGGCGAGAAGCGTGAGTACACAACAACCCTCATAGGGGTTGAGCTCCATGGCAACGAGACATTGGAGATCATCTGGACCAGCGTACCAGACAAGGCCGACGAGGTGATCTCCAGGCTCTGAAGGAAGCTTGGCGGCAAGAGTCCGAATCGTAGGATCGTCGGCGTTGGTGTGCACTACATCAACGAAGATGAACCTCCCCAGATGGCAGCAGTCCTGCAGTTGTGCGTCGACGAGCTCTGCTTTGTGTACCACATTGCAGCGGCCACAAAATGGTGAGCCATCCTACTCATTTGCCCTGTTTGGTTTATCTGTTTTATTAGTACTGTATCCTGAAAATTTCATCAGACTTGTTTCCCAACTAGATGTACTAGTGAGGTTTGTGAAAAGTGGATGCACTACTGCATTTTCTCAAGTAGATACACTATAAATGTATTTTTGAACCTGATGCACTGGATTACTATTTGGAAAATCTCGCGGAAGATTAAATTCTGAAGTTGATCGACTAGTGTAGTTTCTGAAGTTGATCCAATAGTGTAGTCTATGTACTCGATGTATTAAAAAGATGTTTCTGAACTTGATGTAGTGAAGTATTTTCTGAATTTGATCTAATGTTATTTTCAAAAGAAAATAAACTAAGGACTTGGTGAAGCACTGGTTATGTGTTATCCTATTCAACAAAAGTAAACTAAACTAGTACCAATGCAGAACATACAACATTGACTGAAACTATGTATAATCCAAAAAGAAGAATAACATCATGTACTTAATTTAATTTCAGAACTTTGTTTACTAGTTTTTGAAGTACATTCATCCATTTTTTATCCTACATAAACAACTACTTCATGGATTCATCGCTTGTAAAACAAAACAAAAATGAATAATTCAAACATCAAAGTAATGCTAATATTCAAAATGTCTCGCCCCTTGCAGGCCCAAGTGCTTGAATGACATGCTGCAGCATGAGAAGTTGTTCACATTTGCCGGTTTCAGCATTGAAAGCGACAAAGAGAAGCTGAAGTTGTCCGGTTTGGAGATCAACCCCAACAAGTTCATCGACATTCAGCACAAGTGGAGAGTTCCATACACCGGAAAAGAGTACGACTCCTTGAATGATGTTGCAGCCAGCGTCATCCACCCATTCTACAAAGGCATGAAGAAGAACATCAACACGCAAGAAGACCACAAACTGTGGGGGACTAGCCCGCTGCCAGACAACCTCATCGAGTACGCAGAAGTAGATGCGTATGCCACATACAAGTCATGGATCATAATCGACTACATCACAGAGGGTTCGGAATTTGCAAAAGAGCGGGAGGCTGCAAAATTCTAGACCAGCCCTATTGCCCCTATACCGGATGAAGATACATCAGAGCCTGCCTTCGTTTTACTTCCACTTGTGCTTGCCTTTTATCTTGTTGTTTCAAATTAGTAGTTTGCTCTTGTTGGGTTGAACCAGTATGATTATGTCGTGCTTGTCATGGTTGAACAAGTTTAGTTATGTCATCAAGTACAATGTTTTGCTTATCTCATTATATAAGTTTGATAGCTTCGTATATTGTTAATCCATCATTTCAAATTCAAAAGTAGCTTCTGAATGGAACTTTGTGGCTGCTCAAAAGTACTAGTTATGATGCAACTAATCGCACAACATTGTTCCATGTCTAGTTTCGATTCCGTATTGTATAGAAAACATAACATTGAGAACAATCACCACAATTTGAGTTGCTTAACAACGCTTCAAAAGTTGAAGCGAAAATTCTTAGTACTTCATGTAGTGTTCTCATTCATATGTAGCTGCTAGAAAATTAACAAGTACTACAAATATAAAAGGTTAAGAAGCATCAGCACACACTTATGTTGGTCGCTTGCAGATTAAAAATGACAGTAATAGTACACTTGATCGGACAGTACATACTTACTACAATAAAAAGTACAAAGAAGCATCAGTTCGTACGCGCTACTATGAATGCACTATCAGTACAACTCAGTCTACACGCAAGTACCATAGTTCTGAAAATGACACCAAAAGACCCTTGAGAATAATCACAAAAACAAACACAAAAAAGAAGGCAAAAAACTCAGATGAAAAAGATTACACTCACACAAAACTGAAAAGAACTAGAACAAAAAGTATCAGTCCAAGTTACTTGTGGAGTCAAGTACTAGATTCAAACAAACAATAAAAACAAAAAAATTGACCACCCAAGGTCAGGCGCAGGCCCTGACAATGCTAGATACTTGAACTCGAGCCCGTGGGTGAATCCCTAGTAATCCGCACAACGCAGGACCCGCCGACCAGGGCCCACAGGTCAAGAGAGAGAGAGCGAGCACCGTGTATAAGCGCTGAGGTAAGTGTTCAAAGGAGTTCGACTGGTGAGCCTCGGCTGCGCTTATAAACAGGTCAGGAGCCCCCTCGACTAGCGAGGTGGGACTAAACCCAGAGCGCACGTGCACGACGCACTGCATAGCTGCGCGGACGAGCTATCTGGGCCAAAAAATGGCCCAATAGCCTACATCATCAACAAAACACCCCACCAATAAGCCCAGTTAAACAAACCAGAGGGCGGGGCAAAGAAATATAAACTACAGGAAAATGTTTGTCAATTAACCTCTACAAGAAAAAAGGAGAAAATATGATACAAAAACAATGAACCTCTAAAAAGAAGCGAACTTAATAGCCTATCTATTAAATGTACATAATTTTAAAAACCGAATTAAATATTACTTTCAAGTTCAACTACTAAAATGCAAAAAGTTCAACCATATAATGTTTGGCAATTATGGTAAATTTCTTATTTATATAAAATCTGACAAGTTCAACTACTAAAATGCAAAAAGTTCAAACATATAATGTTTGTCAATTATGCTAAATTTCTTATTTATATAAAATCTGACAAGTTCAACTACGAAAATGCAAAAAGTTCAAATATATAATGTTTGTCAATTATGCTAAATTTCTTATTTATATAAAATTTGACTACTTCAACTACTAAAATGGAAGAAGTTCAAATAGAATTTATTTGTCAATTCTACTAAATTTCTTATTTATATAAATTCTGTACACACCTCAACGAATGATCTGGTCGTAAAATAATCTCAAACCCCCACCCCACCCAAAAAAACAAAAAAAACTTAGTTCGAACATACATATGACATCAGTATTAAAATAGAAGGATCAGTCAGGCCACTCACACCACTGTGACACCAAATTTAAAAACCGTGCGCTGTAGGAAATTACAATTCAGTTCACACAGTACAAAACCATAAGTGCACTAAAATGAGAATACAAAAACTATAAAGGCCTAACTTAGGTTGGTACAGATGAAAATAAAATAAGTACCAGTTTTGAGCAACAACTCCCAAGGAACTGAAAAAATAATGAGAGATGCTCACTCGGCATACTTCTCACGCCATTCATCACTAAGCAACAGATTATACAACTTGCGAGCCTTGTCTAGGTGAGGGAATTTATGAGGGTGAAGCTGTTGCACAGGGGAGGAAAACTTTATAGGAGCTCTGGGCGCACGCTTCGTGCTTACAACATTGCCAGAATCCAAAGCAGGATCCTTCCTAGCACCACCAGCTCTACGAGCCACTATTCCAGCAAGGGGAGATAAACCTTTGGCAGCAGCGCTCCTCGTGACTCTTCCCATGCCAGCAATCTTGTCAAACACATCATCATCGATGTCTATCAATTCCACAATGGGATTCTTGGGTGTAGTGGGGCTCTCTGCACAAGCAGCCATAGAACCATTCAGAGCTCCCAACCGCCCCTTCATAACACCAGATCTTGTCTTTTCGGGAGAACACCCCTGGCTAAGATCAATAGCTACGCGCTTGAGCTCCGAGAACTGGCTGTCAAAGAACCTGTCGTCATGCTCACCACGATCCATCCACTCACCTGCAAAAACAAAAAGAAAAAAAAGAAAAATACCGCACAAGGGTAAGTTCAAATACATAATTCATGCCGGTACTAATAGAGAAGTACAAGCTGCAAAAAATTACAAAAGGCCATGCACACGTACAGGGTTCGATGCCAAACAAACCCCGGAAGTCAACATCAAACACATCGCTAGTTGCGCAGGTATACAACAAAGTCTTCCTAATGTCAAGAATGTCTTCATGGCTGTAATCCAACATTTCAATTACACTATCCTCCCGGCAATGATAGGTCTTGCAGTTTTGTAGCATAAAGAATCCACAATCATGCCTGTAAACAAAAAAAACCAAATGGTACATCACAAATCCGAAAATACAGGAACAACATCCTCCCAACAACAAAAATAATTAAAAACGGATACTCACGTGTTTTCCTGCTGTGGCACCCGCACAAACTCGCAAGAGAAACCTTCAATATGCACCGGCGAGAATGGTTTGGCCCTGTCTACACTCGACTCCCTGCAAAGCTTCTTTATATTATATGTCATATTCCATAAGAATCTAACTGCATCACCCCAGGTTTCATCACGGAGTGAATCAAGACACTCGAAATGACGGAACCTCAAATTCAGAACAATCAAGCACCAATGCCCAGATTCTTCGCTAGGCTTCATGGTAGCCACAAATGACGGCAGATCAAAAGTAGGGAAAAGAAGCTGGAAAAAAATCGCAGAGGAAAAATGAATTTAACAAAATCATAATGAAACAAAAAATTCATCATCGAAATAATAAAATAAAAGAGGGAAATTGAAATTCAGAAGTACAAACAAAAATCAGATAATCATAAGAGTTTATATCCACCGCCCAAAATTGAGGAACAAACATATCAGTTCAGTTTCCTTGCGACAATAAGTGCAACTTTAAAAAAGGAAGCACACATCATTCATAAGTATAGGTGTAAAATCAGGCTAATCAAGTTCATTCCCCCACCTCCCAAACCTGCAAGAAAACATGACAGTTCTAGTACATGAGTACAAAAAGTCCAAGTTCACCTACTTGGTCAAAACCATTAGCACCTGATCTCGTGAACCAATTTAGCACATTGGAATCAACATTTCCATCACGGATCTTGGTCTGTTGTACAAAAGGAACAACAATAGTTAGAAAATTGCAAAAATAACTTATCATCCTATCTACAAAGCAAAATACTGACCGTCACCCATCTGGGAACTATCAACTTGTCAGTGTCTCGATATTTTTAACATAGAGAATATAAAACAACGTCAGCACTGTCTGAGTTGAACATGCCAGTGGGGACAAATGCTTTAGCAATAGAACCAACACTGGCATCACATTCTTTATTTTGAAACATCAGCTTGTGACTATGAAAACACAAAAGATTACATGAATTAAAACTATTGCAATAATAACAATAATCATATGAGAGAAAGAAAAAGAGAAAAAAATGGTACGGGCAAAATCCCAAACTAACCATTTCGTACAGTTCATGCGCAACCTCGTAACAGCGAAGAAAAACATATCAACCTTAACAACATTACCACTTTCTGCTTGCAGAAAAAGAAGAAAAATAATAAGTTCAAGCACTACAAGTGAACATGTCCAAAATGCCAAAATTAAGAAGTACACCTCATTTACAAGTCCTTACCTCCACTATCAGTGTTTGACGACGACGGTACTTCCTGTGATGAGACAAATATGCCTCCAGTTTCAGGGTTAGACGGTGGGACATCTTGATAGGACACCAATATTGCCATGCTTTCAGGGTCTGTAGAAAGAAAATCCTGGGATGACACGAGCGCCTCCTGCGTCAAGGGGCCAGAAGAAATCGACAGAAGTAAATCATCATCCTCGGATGGCACCTCCTCCACGCTAGAGGCATCTTGCAATGCATCACCTTAATCAAGACCTCCAGGCGGAAAATTCTCGAGTGGCAAATCTTCACAATTAGAAACATTTTCATTCCCAGCAATACCAACACCAGACGATTTGGCATCAAGTAAGCTGGCAGCACCAGCATCCTCATCAGCAACTTTGGTACCAGCATCATGCCCACTACTCAATGGAACACCACGAGCATCATCTCCACCACTAATGACAGCATCACGCTCAACATCAGTCATCTGAAGAAATAAAAATTCAGAAAAAGTGAATAATATGAGCAAAACTAACAATCAAAAATAAGCTACCAAGAGGTGCACAGAAAAACAAACCTTAGAAGCATTCACAGCAACATCATCGATCTTGCTGCTGCTAACATTCAAAGGAACATCACCAACGGGCAAACAAGGCTGGTCGCCAACAACAGGACCCTGATTCATATGCAATGAAGCAAAAAAAAACAATGCCATTATTAGGAACAATAAACACAAGGAATTAAACCACAGTAACAAAAAAGGTAGGTATCACCTGCAAACTCTTAATGGTGTGGGATAGAAAAATGAACAAGCAAGGCACATTGGTGCACATTGGTGTGCATGAAAATTCATGAAAATAAAAAATAACCTTGCACTTATCAGTAGATGGATCATTAACTCCACGATCAACAACAGCCTCAACATTATGACTGGTCTCCTGCATGAAAAGAAAAATTAATAAACAGATGAAGATGAGGAAGTTCAACTACAATACTAATAGCATAACAACATAGTAAAAACATACAAACACCGATGACTGACTCACATCAACAACAGGGTGCTCCAAACAACATTGTTCGTATGGTGATCAGAAACATTAGCCTCAGTACCATCATCAGCCCTGCTGTCGGTGGCAGCAGCCTCATCTTGCTCAATCTGCATGGAAGAAAAATTAATAAACAGATGAAGACGAGGAAGTTGAACTACAATACTAACAGCAGGACAACATAGTAAAAATTGCAAACACCGAGGACTGACTCACATCAACAACAGGGCGCTCCAAGCCAACATCATTCGTTTCATGATCAGAAACATTAGCCTCGGTACCATCACCAGCCCTGCTGTCGGGGGCAGCAACCTCATCCTGCTCAATCTGCCCGATAACAACATTTGCACTTTCTTCATATGGCTTGCAGCAAGAGTCTTGCATAGTTTTGAAAAGCTTCATGTTGTTCAAAAGACGAACCGAGCTCTGAACTAGATCAGCAGCACCGTCACACATATCACCAATAAAAATTCTCTCCATCTCAATATAGTCAATTGCTTCCTCAGTGTTAAATTGATGACCTTCAGGAAGGATACCATTGATACAGCTTAGACGCTCAACTGTCGTTGGGACCCTTTGCAGCTTAGAACACACATTACTTAAAATATGCTCAGCACACTCCAACGTAGAAACAACAACATCAATACCAAAACCCTGCCTCTGTGAAGTACTAGCATTACTAGGGCCAGGGGGAACATAACCAGCACCCTCAACACCACGGCCATCTCTCAACTCATCGTGCAGAGATGAAATCTTGGGAACCTTAGACGACGACATCTCCAGGACTGGCCTTTTATACACTCGGAAAAAAACCTCCTCTTGAGTTTTCCACTACAAACAAGGGGAAAAAGAGTTAATTAATCAATGCAACACACAGAGAAAAATAAAACATCATATTAACAGATTTAAATCGACGACACTATCAATCTTTAACTGTCATTGCCAATTTGTTAGTATTTACCAACAGGCTTGTTGAACAAAGATATTCAGTTCAACACACATGAAATAATAGTACTAAAAGTCGTACCTAAACCTCGCAAAGCTTAAGAAATGACAAAATCTAAACATGTAACTCTGCGGGACACATGTTCATTCTAGCAAAAAATAGCTATATCTAAAAAAAGTTCTGCAAGACACGAAAGAAATAAAACTCACCGGAAGCTTCCCAAACACCCAAGTCTTTGGATGTGCATTGCCTTTTTTTTTCAAATCTACATCAACCAGATCAGAAAGCTTGACAGGATCCATGAAACCTATGAGGGGGACTCACATGTCAGCCTCCACAGTCTTGCCACGGATAAGGCAGTGAAGGCACATTAGTACAGGCCCTATAGCACAGCCTATGATTGCCTTCCCAAGGGTAACACCATCTTGGTACCTGACAATAGCCCGTCTAATCTCATCAACCATCAGCTGGCAATAATCCATATTAGCCATGTCCTCAAAGACGAGACCCTCAAACATTGCTGCCTCTCTGGAAACACGCGGGGTGGCACCAGGCAACACAACCTTCATAAACACAATAATGAAGAACGCTTTCAGAGCAAGGTCATCTTTGCTAGGATCCTTGACAAGCACCTTGAGCTTATTCCTCAAATCCTTTGTCTTGATATCTTTGTTCCTGCAAACGTCAAGCTTCGATCTTAACTTCATCAGAGCCTGGTCATATTCGTCCTCTGACGGCCTTGGCGCAGAACAACAACCACGAGGGAAACCAAATAATTGATGCATACCATCGCTAGTGATGCGAAGCTTCTTGTTAGCCTAATCTATGTCAAGAGTCATTGTATCAGGATCAATCCTCAGGTACAAAGCTCCCATCAGAGGGCGGGAAATGTTAGACTTCACCCTCCACTTGAAGATAGAACCAAAACCAGATGCATGAACCCTAGCCACATGCCGACTCTCAAGCAATTTAGCACAAGCTTGAACCTCTCCCAACGAACATCGCACAGTTAAGTTCAATTTCTGTTGGTCACCTTCATCCAAGGCAACTTTTCCGGCATTGCCTCCCACCGGCTTGACCGGACTCATAACGCTAATAGGATGTAAATGAAAATAAACAAGCCACACCTTAAATAAATGAAATGGAAAACAAAATAAGCATATGAAGGCAAGTAAAAAAAGAAAAGATTGCACAAGTTCAACTATTAAAACAACATCAGTACCACCCTCAACTGATGCAAACAATGACCAGCCTCACCTGGCCAGCATACCAGCCCAAACACAATTAAATCATTGCAAGTACAACTAGTAAGTCACATACAGTACAAAACACATACCACTGCAAATTCATCTTCAGAATCAACTTCAATATCATCTTCTTCAGATACAACATCTTCAGCTTTGACACGAGCACGCTTCTTCACACCTTTGTTCACCTTTGCAGGATGAACTTTATGCTTCTTATTTTCTTTCAACAAAGACCGCTATTGAAGAGGAGACGAAGAAGGCTTCTTATTTGTCAAACCTCGTGGACAACGACGAACAGGGGAGCCACCAAGTGTGCTTGGACCAATTTTCACAGCAACACTATCCCCATCAGCTTTGCTATTACCAGGTCGGGAACCAGCTTTCACACGTGGGCTACACCTCTGTGTGCCATCAGGATTTTGATCTGACATCTTCCTCTTCAAAACAGCTTTCTTCTCCTTAGCTGCATCATGAGTAAACACTTGCGTCAAACGAGTTTGCATCAAGTTTGTCTTCATAGGCATGTCACTTCCATGAGATCCGGCATCAACAGTTGAAAAGGCCGTGTCACCACCTTCATCGCCTACACCTTTAGGAGCTTGAGCAACATCCTCATCACTTTGTTGCACACAAGCAGCCTTTTGACGCTGTTCCAACTCCTTTCTCCTTTGGAAATCACACTTCTTCTTTCTTATTCTTTCATCCTCGAGCTGTAACTGCATAGGAACATCCTTAGCCTGAGTGACAGGCTCAGTGCCATCAACACTTTGTGACTGAGTAACAGACAACTGCAAGCTGCCATCACATCATCAACATTAAGAGAATACATTCCATCATTAATATCTTTAACAACGTCATTAATGTCCTCATGAACACCATGGCTATCATTAACTGCATAAACCAATAACATAAGCACACACATATAAAATTAAAACACAATTAACATTGCAGAGACAAGATAAATAAAGCACATAGCATCAGACACAAACAAAAGGAACAACTGATGTAACTAAGCATATTTATGTATTCAAGGCTGATTCAAAAAGAGCAAATATAAGGGAAACACCAGCAACATTCGCAAGTTCTTCTAGAGGATTTGGTGTCTCAAAAATAACATTCAGAAGATCTTGAAAGCATTCTGATTTGTCAGAATCGGGAGGCACCGATAATCCAACATCTGCAACAACATCATAATTAGCAAAAAAGTACATGAACAAGCAATCAGTTCAACTACGTGAACAGTACTAGTGCACCAAAATAATATGAACCCACCACTGGCACAACAAACTTCAGAAAGACAACTCTTTCAACATCATACTAGTTCTTCACGGGCTACTACAACCTATTCAAATGATAGGACAGCAGTTCAAACTACACATGGTGATAAGTACTACAACATGTCTGCAGGTCGCATCAACTGCCAAAACCATACACACCACACATTCTAGGGCAAAATTAACAGCTATCAAAATACATACAACTTATAAAGTCGATACGGCAACACCTATACAACCTAAAAACCAGATCTGTTTAAACATCATCCAAAATACAGGGAAATCACCTGCATTCAACTTGTCCGGACTGGATGATGTACCCATTGAGATCTACAGTCCTAAAATCTTCCGAACCAGATCTGCAAGACACATGAACAAAAATTAGGGCTCTGACCTATTTCAGAAACGAAGCACGCCATACAAAGCAAAATTCTTACCAGCAAACACAAAATCTGCCACGCAATCCAGTATCACTGCCGCCAACCGCTCGTTCAACAGCAAAGGAACCCTAGCTAGTGCAGCCTGAGACAGCAAGAGAGCAATAGATTAGAAATAGAGAGAAAATCTGTACATAAGAGAAAGCAAGTGAAGTCGATGGCAGAGCAAAAGGAGCAAACAAAGCACCCAGACCTCCACCCATGGGGTTGAACCCGCCGGTCGACGCTCCCCCGGCGAAACAGGAGTAGCAACTAACCTGTGAGAAGAGAATAAGAGGGGAACGAAGAAGGAATCGATTTGGGCACGGGAGCGGAGCGGAATGGGGGAGATTGGAGGTTAAAAGGTGAGTGGGAGAAAACCGATGGCTAAAGCCCACAACCGTGGCGAAGCCCACTATCTCTGGGCAGTTACAAAAGACAATAGAAAAAATCAAATACAATAAATAAATTAATATAGAGGGAGAAAACAAACGGCTAAAGTACAAATAATAACTCACAACAGTACAATAAAAATTATCAAAAAAGTACAAAGGAAAAAATAATTCATAACAGTCCTGGTTTTTCCCCTCAAAAATAAAGATAAGATAACGGGGGCAAGTAATGTTACGGACTCGCCTCCGCATGCGACGCCGTGGCACGCCGCGTCGTCCCCTGCTATAGCTCGTTCCTGTCTCGGTCTCGCCGGGATGGGGGAGGGGGGATCCCTCCCACCCCCCAGCTCGGCCTCGTGCTAACGCGGCAGTGCGGTTGTTCTAGTTCGCCACCCCCCCCCCCACACACACACGCACCCACACACCCCCAAGATAGATAATGGGGGCAAGTCCATACAAGGAAGATGTGTCAGTACAACTATGCCCCTCGGTGCGGTGCGGTGCGGGGGCAAGTCATGTTACGGACTCGCCTCCGCATGCGACGCCGTGGCACGCCGCGTCATCGCCTGCTACGGCTCGTTCCTGGCTCGGCCTCGCCGGGATGGGGTGGTCCCGACCCTCATCCCCCCGGCTCGGCCTCGCGCTAACGCGGCCGTGCGCTCATTTGACAGGCGTAGTGCGGTTATTCTGTCCCCCCACACGCACCCACACACCCCTAATATAAATAATGGGGGCAAGTCCATACAAGGAAGATGTGTCAGTACAACTATGCCCCTCAGTGTGGTGCGGTGCGGGGGCAAGTCATGTTATGGACTTGCCTCCGCATCTGACGCCGCGGCACGTCGCGTCGTCGCCTGCTACGGCTCGTTCCTGGCTCGACCTCGCCGGGATGGGGGAGAGGGGGTCCCGACCCCCTCCCCCTGGCTTGGCCTCACGCTAAAGCGGCAGTGCGCTTGTTTGACAGGCGCAGTGCGGTTATTCTGTCCCCACGCACCCACATCCCCCTAAGATAGATAATGGGGGCAAGTCCATACAAGGAAGATGTGTCAGTACAACTATGCACCTCGGTGCGGTGCGGGGGTAAGTCATCTTACGGACTCACCTCCGCATGCGACGCCGCGGCACGCCGCGTTGTCACCTGCTATGACTCATTCCTGGCTCGGCCTCGCCGGGATGGGGTAGGGGGGTCCCTCCCCCCTCCCCCCTAGCTCGGCCTCGCACGAACGCGGCAGTGCGGTTATTTTGTCCCCCCCACCACACACGCACCCACACCCCCTAAGATAGATAATGGGGGCAAGTCCATACAAGGAAGATGAGTCAGTACAACTATGCCCCTCGGTGCGGTGCGGTGTGGGGGCAAGTTATGTTACGGACTCGCCTCCGCATGCGACGCCGTGGCATGCCGCGTCGTCGCCTGCTACGGCTCGTTCCTGGGTCGGCCTCACCGCGATGGGGGGGGGTCCTGACCCTCCTCCCCCGGCTCGGCCTCGTGCTAACACGGCAGTGCGCTCGTTTGACAGGCATAGTGCGGTTATTCTGTCCCTCCCTCCCACACGCACCCACACACCCCTAAGATAGATAATGGGGGCAAGTCCATACAAAGAAGATGTGTCAGTACAACTATGCCCCTCGGTGCGGAGCGGTGTGGGGGCAAGTCATGTTACGGACTCGCCTCCGCATGTGACGCCGCAGCACGCCGCGTCGTCGCCTGCTACGGCTCGTTCCTTGCTCGGCCTCGCCGGGATTGGGGAGGGGGTCCCGACCCCCTCCCCCCCCCGGCTCGGCCTCGCGCTAACGTGGCATTGCGGTTATTCTGTCCCCCGCCCACACACACCCCTAAGATAGATAATGGGGGCAAGTCCATACAAGGAAGATGTGTCAGTACAACTATGCCCCTCGGTGCGGTGCGGGGGCAAGTCATGTTACGGACTCGCCTCCGCATGCGACGCCGCGACACGCCGCATCGTCGCCTACTATGGCTAGTTCTTGGCTCGGCCTCGCCGGGATGGGGGATGGGGGTCCCTCCCCCCTGGTTCGGCCTCGCGCTAACGCGGCAGTGCGGTTATTCTGTCCCCCTCCCCACACGCACCCACACACCCCTAAGATAGATAATAGGGGCAAGTCCATAAAAGGAAGATGTGTCAGTACAACTATGCCCCTCGGTGCGGTGCGGTGCGGGGGCAAGTCATGTTACGGACTCGCCTCCGCATGCGACGCCGCGGCACGCCGCGTCGTCGCCTGCTATGGCTCATTCCTGGCTCGGCCTCACAGGGATGGGGGAGGGGGGTCCCGACCCCCCTCCCCCCGGCTCGGCCTCGCGCTAACGCGGCAGTGTGGTTATTCTGTCCCCCCCTCACACACGCACCCACACACCCCTAAGATAGATAATGGGGGCAAGTCCATACAAGGAAGATGTGTCAGTACAACTATGCCCCTCGGTGCGGTGCGGGGGCACGCCACGTCGTCGCCTGCTACGGCTCGTTCCTAGAAGAAAACTCACAAGAACTAGAACAAAAAATGTATTAGTCCAAGTCATCGGTGGAGCCAAGTACTAGATTCAAACAACAACAAAAGAAAAAAATGACCACCCAAGGACAAAAAAGTACCAGTCCAAGTTACTGGTGGAGTCAAGTACTAGATTCAAACAACAAAAAAAAGAAAAAATTGACTGCCCAAGGACAGATGCAGGCCCAAGAACTCGAGCCCGTAGGCGAATCCCTAATAATCCGCACAACGCAGGGCCCGCTGACCAGGGCCCATAGGTCAAGAGAGAGAGAGAGAGAGTGCCGTGTATAAGCACTCGGGTAAGTGTTCATAGGAGTTTGACTGGTGAGCGTCGGCTGCGCTTATAAACAGGTCTAGAGCCCCCTCGACTAGTGAGGTGGGACTAAACCCACAGCGGACACGCACGCCGCGCTGCACAGCCACGCGGACGAGCTATCCGGGCCGAAAACAATGACTCAGGCTGATGGCCCAACACAGTACTTCGCCCCATTACAAAAATCCAGCAGATCACACACATTAAAAAAAAGCAAAATACAGATAATTTAGGGAAGCCTTGGCGCAGTGGTAAAGCTGCTGCCTTGTGACCATGAGGTCACGGGTTCAAGTCCTGGAAACAGCCTCTTACAGAAATGTAGGGAAAGGCTGTGTACAATAGACCCAAAGTGGTCGGACCCTTCCCCAGACCCTGCGCAAGCGGGAGCTACATGCACTGGGGCTGCCCTTTAACTCCGCCTATGTTATCTCAACATAGCCGGTCCCAAGCCCGGGTAAAGGAGGAGGGTTGTGATAGGCTTGGCGAGCCAACGTGAAAACTCAGCCACTCTTATGGAGATGAAACCCAAAAGATTTTCGTTGGGGCGTAACCCTCTCAGCGATGCGCCACATCGGAACCCGGGTGTGGTGGAAAATGGGCAAGGGCCGTGCCGTCACCCCCCAAGTGGCGCGCCGTATCTTGATCCGGATACGGTGGCAAGTGAGCGAGGATCGGGTCGTCGCATCCTTAGTGGCGTGCTACATCGGCGCCCGGATGTAGTGGAAAATGAGCAAGGGTCTTCGCATTTGACTCGACGAGTGCGAAGGGTAAGGAAGCTAGCCGAGCCTAGGAGGATTCGCTTAGGTAGCTGGAACGTAGGGTCTCTGACAGGGAAGCTTCGGGAGCTAGTTGATGCAGCGGTGAGGAGAGGTGTTGATATCCTTTGCGTCCAAGAAACCAAATGGAGAGGACAGAAGGCGAAGGAGGTGGAGGATACCGGCTTCAAGCTGTGGTACACGGGGACGGCTGCAAACAGAAATGGCGTAGGCATCTTGATCAACAAGAGCCTCAAGTATGGAGTGGTAGACGTCAGGAGATGTGGGGACCGGATTATCCTGGTCAAGCTGGTAGCTGAGGACTTGTTTCTCAATGTTATCAGCGCATATGCGCCGCAAGTAGGCCACAATGAGAACACTAAGAGGGAGTTCTGGGAAGGCTTGGAAGACATGGTTAGGAGTGTACCGATTGGTGAGAAGCTCTTCATAGGAGGAGACCTCAATGGCCACGTGGGTACATCTAACACAGGTTTTGAAGGGGCGCATGGGGGCTTTGGCTATGGCATCAGGAATCAAGAAGGAGAAGATGTCTTAAGCTTTGCTCTAGCCTACAACATGATTGTAGCTAACACCCTCTTTAGAAAGAGAGAATCACATCTGGTGACTTTTAGTAGTGGCCAACACTCTAGCCTGATTGATTTCATCCTCTCGAGAAGAGAAGATAGGCGTGCGTGCCTAGACTGTAAGTTGATACCTGGGGAGAGTGTTGTACCCCAGCATAAGCTGGTGGTTGTTGACTTCCGCTTTCGGATTCGTGTCCAGCGGGATAAGCATGCCAAGGTCGCTAGAACGAAGTGGTGGAAGCTCAAGGGGGAGGTAGCTCAGGTGTTCAAGGAGAGGGTATTTAAGGAGGGCCCTTGGGAGGAAGGAGGGGATGCGGACAATGTGTGGATGAAGATGGCGACTTGCATTCGTAAGGTGGCCTCGGAGGAGTTTGGAGTGTCCAGGGGAAGGAGAAGCGAAGATAAGGATACCTGGTGGTGGAATGATGATGTCCAGAAGGCGCTTAAAGAGAAGAAAGATTGCTTCAGACGCCTATACCTGGATAGGAGTGCAGACAACATAGAGAAGTACAAGATGACGAAGAAGGCCGCAAAGTGAGCTGTTGGTGAAGCAAGGGGTCGGGCATATGAGGACCTCTTCTAACGGTTAGGCACGAAGGAAGGTGAAAGGGACATCTATAAGATGGCTAAGATCCGGGACAGGAAGACGAGGGATATTGGCCAAGTCAAATGCATCAAGGACGGAGCAGGCCAACTCTTGGTGAAGGACGAAGATATTAAGCATAGATGGCGGGAGTACTTCGACAAGCTGTTCAATGGGGAGAATGAGAGTTCTACCATTGAACTGAATGACTCCTTTGATGAGACCAGCATGCATTTTGTGCGGCGCATCCAGGAGTCTGAGGTGAAGGAGGCTTTAAAAAGGATGAAAGGAGGCAAGGCGATGGGCCCTGATTGTATCCCCATTGAGGTGTGGAAAGGTCTCGGGGACATAGCGATAGTATGGCTAACCAAGCTTTTCAACCTCATTTTTCGGGCAAACAAGACGCCAGAAGAATGGAGACGGAGTATATTAGTACCAATCTTCAAGAACAAGGGGGATGTTCAGAGTTGTACTAATTACCGTGGAATTAAGCTGATGAGCCATACAATGAAGCTATGGGAGAGAGTCATTGAGCACCGCTTAAGAAGAATGACAAGCGTGACCAAAAATCAGTTTGGTTTCATGCCTGGGAGGTCGACCATGGAAGCCATTTTCTTGGTACGACAACTTATGGAGAGATATAGGGAGCATAAGAAGGACTTGCATGTGGTGTTCATTGACTTGGAGAAGGCCTATGATAAGATACCGCGGAATGTCATGTGGTGGGCCTTGGAGAAACACAAAGTCCCAGCAAAGTACATTACCCTCATCAAGGACATGTACAATAATGTTGTGACAAGTGTTCGAACAAGTGATGTCGACACCGATGACTTCCCGATTAAGATAGGACTGCATCAGGGGTCAGCTTTGAGCCCTTATCTTTTTGCATTGGTGATGGATGAGGTCACAAGGGGTATACAAGGAGATATCCCATGGTGTATGCTCTTTGCGGATGATGTGGTGCTAGTTGACGATAGTCAGACGGGGGTAAGGAGGAAGTTAGAGTTATGGAGACAAACTTTGGAATCGAAAGGGTTTAGGCTTAGTAGAACTAAAACCGAGTACATGATGTGCGGTTTCAGTACTACTAGCTATGAGGAGGAGGAGGTTAGCCTTGATGGCCAGGTGGTACCTCGGAAGGACACCTTTCGGTATTTGGGGTCAATGTTGCAGGAGGATGGGGGTATTGATGAAGATGTGAACCATCGAATCAAAGCCGGATGGATGAAGTGGCGCCAAGCTTCTGGCATTCTCTGTGACAAGTGAGTGCCACAAAAGCTAAAAGGCAAGTTCTATAGGACGGCGGTTTGACCCGCAATGTTGTATGGCGCGGAGTGTTGGCCGACTAAAAGGCGACATGTTCAACAGTTAGGTGTGGCGGAGATGCGTATGTTGAGATGGATGTGTGGCCACACGAGGAAGGATCGAGTCCGGAATGATGATATACGAGATAGAGTTGGGGTAGCACCAATTGAGGAGAATCTTGTCCAACATCGTTTGAGGTGGTTTGGGCATATTCAGCGCAGGCCTCCAGAAGCTCCAATGCATAGCGAACGGCTAAAGCGTGCGGAGAATGTCAAGAGAGGGCGGGGTTGACCGATTTTGACATGGGAGGAGTCCGTTAAGAGAGACCTGAAGGATTGGAGTATCGACAAAGAGCTAGCTATGAACAGGGGTGCGTGGAAGCTTGCTATCCATGTGCCAGAGCCATGAGTTGGTTGCGAGATCTTATGGGTTTCACCTCTAGCCTACCCCAACTTGTTTGGGACTAAAGGCTTTGTTGTTGTTGTTGTTGTTTGTTGCAGATAATTTAAAAAAAACTCACAAGAAATCAGTTCAAAAACAAAATAATGTAAAAAGTTCAAACACATCTTAATTGTAAGAAGTAAAAATAAAAATTATATATATATATATATATTGGAAAATTAAACGTAGAAGATTTTAAATAAAAATTTCAGAAATAAATTTATAAAAAGTTCAACTACTACAATTCATAAGGTTCAAGTAAAAAAATGGGACAATTGCATTTTTACCCCCAGTTGATTCCAACCCACGGGTTTTGCCCTTACTTTTCGAGCTTGCTCAGTTTTGCCCTTACTTTTTCTATCGAGGTCCCTCGAATGCCCTTTGACCGTTTGACCAAAACTTTGAAATTTCATAACTAATTCATACGAGCTCCAGAAAATGAAAATAAGATATCAAAATGTTCAAATAAACATTACCTTTATGGGCATATCATTTGCATTCAGGACAAAAGCATCGTTTAAACTACCCGAGGTAATTAATGTTATTAACATTATTAAAAGTAAATAGGTATAAAAAATATTTTTTTATTAATAAAAATTACATGCAAATGTAGGTGATGTTTTCTGAACATCCTGATAACTATTTGCATTTTTCGGAGTTTGTATCAACTTGTTATGAATGTTCTAATGACTTTGACCATTATTCGGAAACTTCATAACAAGTTGATACGAACTCAGGAAAATGCTAATAAGGTATCAGGATGTTCAGAAAACATCACCTACATTGGCATATAATTTTTATTCATGAAAAAATATTGTTTATACCTATTTATTTTTAATAATGTTAATAACATTAATTACCTCAGGTAGTTTAAATGATGCTTTTGTCCTGAATGTAAATGATATGCCCATAAAGGTAATGTTTATCTGAACATTTTGATATCTTATTTGCATTTTTCTGAGTTCATATGAATTAGTTATGAATTTTCAAAATTTTGGTCAAACGGTCAAAGGGCATTCGAGGGATCTCGACGGAAAAAGTAAGGGAAAAACTGAGCAAGCTCGAAAAGTAAGGGCAAAACCCGTGGGTAGCAACCAACTAGGGGTAAAAATGCAATTGTCCCTAAAAAATAGTACTGTGCAGCAAAGATTAAAATCTTTTAATTTTAAAAAATACTAGAACTATCATTATTCAACTATAAAAAAGAAAAAATGTGCTCCACAATTCATGTGAAAAGTAAGAAAAAATGTTATACAACAAACAAATTTGATTGGTAATTGACAACCTAAAATAGTTTAGTACTATCATTAACAGAATGTAAGTTCAGCAAACTCAATACCCAAAAAGGGGTTCTGAAAACATCATCAACGTATAGCACCGTCTGCGTGTTATGTACATGAAAATATACCAGTCAAAACAAAGGACGCCCATCAGTTCAACTATAGAATTGTTCCAGTACTAATATAAAGAATATATAAATAAAATAGTTATACTTGAGCAAAACAATAGGAAAACATTACATAACTTGTTCCAAACCATCTGATAATACCATAGAATTCAACCATCTCACATGCAAATGTTTTAAAAGAAAAAATACTGCAACATAATCAACCACACACAAATCTCACAACCGGCGTCATTTGCCACATTTAAACCTACATCACATAAATTTTGAACGTCAGAGAGTCATCTTCCGTGGAGAATATAACCATAACCACATCACCATCCTCAAATCCAGACTCAGCCACAAACTCCTTCCACCCAGTAGTTAGGTTGATGCAACCATCAAAGTCGATGTGGTAGCAAACTTCCATCAACTGATACCCATTTTTGTCTGAAGTCTCCATCTTCAGAACACCGGAACTAGGAGAAACAATCCTGATCCTAGGTGACATTTTCTGCAAATTGGCATGGGAGTATAAAACAAAGTGAACACCTGACATAACTGATTTTTTACACAGATATAGGAACAATTTGCATAACAAACTAAAAAAGAAAAAATCTGAACCAAAACAATAACACAAAACTAACTAGTCATGTGAACTGACTAAACTAAAGAAATATATATATCAATACACCTACAGTAAAAACATCTGACAAAAATAGATCAAGGATTATACAAAAATGGATAAATACTGTTAAGTAATGAACAAATACACACAGAAATCCCTACTGTTAAATTCTGACAAAACCAAATAAAAAATATAGACAAACTATTCATAAAACGAAACTACAGATTCAGTCCATGGGATTCAAAAAGAGACCAACAAAGAAGTAGAAAACAAAATGAATAGAAACACATACGCATGATTCCTTCAAGTCACCAACCGTCAGGCGGCAAACATAGGGTGCACGAAACCCATGGTTGTTGTATAGCAGACAAGAAAGTTGCCCACGGCGCTGAGTCTGGGTGAGCTCCAAACCAGATTCGTACACACATCCATCAGCTATGCGTGCCATCTTTGCCAGGCATCCGCATGCACAATCCTCCATGGAACACACATGAACAGGGAAGAAAACAACAAAGATAAGAGGGAGGAACCTAGATCTGATTCTGGAAGAAGGAAGAAAAATGAGGGGGAGACTTAGCCACACACCACACATAGATGGATAGAATTTATAGACAGGGAGACTCACAGATTATAAAAATAATAAATAGGCAGGTAGGCAGCCAGCTGGTAGGAAATAGTTATTATACAAGCCATGCAACATTTGACGGCAAATCAGTTCAACTTCAGATAAACAAGCAGTTCAAAAGTGCACATGTCAAACATATGCAGACAAAACAACACATTCAGAGATAAAACAGTTGAATTCATTTAGTCATTCAAACATCTGCTCCCTCACAACAAAAATCTAAAAAACATAATATTCACTACTTCAGTCATAACGACCAAAGAAACGATGTCATTTGGCCCTGGTGGATGGATGTGGAGCTATGGCTGCTCTCTCCCTAGCCCAACTAATGATCTGAATATGGTTCCTTCCCCTGCCCTCTGGGAAAAGAAGCTCCAATTCATTGGAGTTGCAAGTATCCATCACCTCGCACGGAAGGCGTCTGTTGAACTCTGCCTCCAGTTCCTCCTCGGTAGCACGTCGTGCCATCTGCCTGCGCCTGCGCCTCCTCCTCCTCTGCTCCGCCACTGCAGCCCTCACATCTATGGCATCCCCTTCCTCCTCTATGACCTCTCCCAGCTAAGAATCCATCTTGCTTTTCTTTGGTTGCAGCTGGTAGAATGAAAGTGACAGAGGGCTGGGGCTTTATAATCAAAGTGCAGAGGTATAGGTACGAAGCCAGTTCCGATGTCAACGCACAGTAAGACAACTTTGACACGTAGCAGTCCAACTACACATACGGTAGCAAATCAAACAACCTGAAAAACACGCAACTTAATTACACAGTTTGACCAGATTACAAGAAATCACAGGATACAGTCAGTCGCCATACACCACCTCCACCAGTGACCAAATAACATGGGAATCCGGGGTAGAATCAACTCAAAGAAACAAAATTGAAAATGCAAATCTTTTCATCCAATCCTCATATCTCTCCCTGCAATGCCAATTCGAAAGTAAAACAACAGAAAAAGAAGAACAAATTTGCATGGCGGGCGTGGAAAACGACCAAGAACACCAAAACTTGTAATCAGAAATTACAGATGAAATTAATCTCCAAAAACTCTAACATACCGATAAATCTCACATCAAAAACAACAAACACTATGTAAATTGAGGCCTACGAACACCACGGTAAACACCAACGCCCAAAACACGTCCGCCGCCAAAATGCCCATGCCGTCACCTCCGATGACTACAGATTGCAAAACACAACCAGGTGACCGCGCGCATGTGCGGAACCCCTTACATGTCTCGTCTAGCAACGAGTGGCCCACAGCATCGCACCAGAGAACGCCCGGAAGCTCCACGTTGCATCCCTTGTTTTCGTCCCTCGTACACGCAGGAAGATCAGTTCAAATGGAAAACCACGTTAGTCCAAACTGTGAACTACGTCAGTTCAAAAAGGGTATATTCTGTTACGCGTAACAGAATAGCCCAGATGTATTATTAGCAGAATAATTATTCTGATAACACTTTTGCACTGCACGCTCAACGCAAGTGCACGTCATTGTTTGAACCAAGTGTGCTGCAGTACTCGCACGAAAAAACTGCACGCGTTGTTTTTTTGGTACTATTTTCGCTCTAGTTTTTTAACCGTTTATCGAAACGAGGCGTGTAATATACCGTTAAAAAGCTATGGATTAGATGCAACTTCGACATGCTAAACATTTTTCGATATTCCACACGGTTTAAGAGCAGTTTTGAAAATGGTGCGGCCCATGATGAGTGGCAGTGAGCGTTTATTCGCGATTTCTTCTAAACCGCTCGTCGGAACGAAGCAAATGATACACCGTTGGAAAGATATCGTCGAGGCGCATCTTTTTCATATCTATTATTTTCTCTATTTAGTTATAGCTGACGACGAGAGGCAGCGGCCGTTTTTCGCGAAATTTTTACAAACCGCTGGTCGAAATGATTCAAATTATACGCCATTAGAAAGATATCACCGAGGCGCAAATCTTTCATATAGAACACTCTCTCCGATTTCTTACGGTTTAGGAGCAATTTTGATTTTAACGAAATGCGGATACTCTGTTTTTTCGCGACACCAAAAATCGTCGTATGTACTGCATCAGACAGAAAACCGTACTTCTATTAGACTAAAAACTATACTTCATAGGACACAAGTGCACTGCATGATTTCTTTTTTGTGGAACGTAAATTTTTCCAAACAAGATAGCAAACCGCACTTCTTTAGACTAAAACCCGCACTTCATCAGACGAACAAGTGCACTGCATGATTTCTTTTTTGTGGGACGTAAATTTCCCAAATGAGGTAGCAAACCGCACTTATTTAGAATAAAACCCGCACTTCATCAGACGGACAAGGGCACTGCATGACTTCTTTTTTGTGGGACGTAAATTTCCCAAACAAGGTAGGAAATCGCACTACTTTAGACTAAAAACCGCACTTCATCAGACGGACAAGTGCACTGCATGATTTTTTTTGTGGGACGTAAATTTTCTCAAACGAGGTGGAGTGCACTTCCTGTAAGTGTTTGTGAACTGCAATACTATGAAAAGTGAACCTCGAGACTACCATAAACGGGCCGCGACACTACCGAAAGTGAACCTCATGGATTGAGCGAAAGAACTGCACATAACGAGAAGCGAGCTTCTTCCATTGTTTCAAGGTACCAAGTGAACCACAAAGGAGTTTTATAGCTAACTGCGTGAGAGAACGAAGTGAGATTCAAAACATACATATCCACTCATTATTTTTACACAGCCACACAAACATCCAGTACATAGCAGAATCGATGACACAGTACCCAACTAAATTACACTAGCCAAAAACTTGCTTATACAAAATGACCATGCATTCTTATTACTCTTTTTCTCTCTGCGTATCTCATAAACAAAATGGACTACATATGAACATTGATGTTCTCTTCTCTTTTCTTACTGAGTGCACCTCAAATGATTTCCAGAAGAAAAAAAGTGAGGTGCAAAACAACACACGTCAGCGACGGTGGATTGCTCGCTGCAAAAAAAAGCGATGGTGGATTGCAGTATGGCCACTGGCAAACCGTAGGGGCATGCATGATTAGCTGGCGAACCCCAAGTGCATGCTAGGGGACCTGCATGTTCTGCTTTGCCTGAGCTGCACGTTTTGCTTGCGGAAGCGCACGGGCTACGCACGTAGGATTTGCCAACGATGGCCGCCACAAGAACCGGACTAGAAGCCGGCACGCTGCCATACTTATCCTGTGAGGAGAGAGCTGCGAGGGGCGTTCGGGCTAACTGCAGGGGGTCAGAGGAGGATCAGGACCCCATGGCGGAAACCGAAACACCATGCTGAATTGCAAGGTTGCCAGCTCCACCCGCCATCCCCTCGGAGTCCCGGCGCCAGCGATAGAGACCGTGCGAAGTGGCTATGGATGAACCACATCAGGGGGGTGCGACGCACTGCTCGCAGGATCTGGCAGAACTGCATAAGCAAAATCCAGAAAAAAGCGAAAAAACTCTTCTAAACCGCACCCTCACGGTGATGTGCACTGCACGCCATGGATCAGTGACCACCGTGCGGACTCCAGTGAGTGGGGAGTGTACTGCAGCCACGCCGACAATAGCAACCCGCGAAGAGTGGAGTTGCTCGATGGGGCCGCCCTACAAGAGAGGGAGAGGAAGACCCTGGCCCCCGGCAGGGTTCACATGGTGGAAGGTCGCGGGGCAGGTGGATCCAGAAGGTGTGGATCTGAGGACGCCGGCATGGGACAGGCGGAGGTCGGAGCTGCAGGGCCGCCACGGATCCGGGGGTGGGAAGGATGGATCCAGCCGTGGCGGCCAGCAGGAGGCGAGGAGATAGAGAAGGGGGGATGGTCGGAGGCCATCTCGTGGTAGCGGCCACGTGGAAGGGAAGCAGCGGTGGCCGCCACGGCCAGGATCCGGCGGCGGGATGGCATGGGGGGTCCTCCACGGCCTGGATCCGGCGGGGCATCGAGGGGAGCCGCCGCGGCCTGGATTCGGTGTCGAGCCGTCGCGAGGTGCCGTTGCGGCCTGGATCCGGCGGCAGCTTGTGCTGGGAGGTGGCTTGGGGGTGCGAGGACCTCGTGGCTCGCCAGTGAGGGGAGGAAGGCCGCAGGCCGGGCGTGGCGGGGCAGTTGGCGGTGGTGCTCTGGTGGGCGAGGCAGTGGTGCTTTGGCGAGATGCAGGGGAGGACGGAGACAGTTGGCGGCCCGGATGCGCCATGAGAGGCACGATGGGGCGGTTGCTGGCCCAGATCCGCTGCCGGTAGGCGCGCCTCCCGGATCCACCGCTGGCAGGTAGAACGAGGGAAGGAGGTGGGTCGGGAGTGGGTTGATGCGGCAGAGAGGTTTGGGGTGGGGTGTGGGCGGAGGTGGGTGGGGCATGGTTTTTTTCTATTTGATGTGGTTCGGTTCGGTGTTTCGCACAGCGTTGAAGTGTTAGAAGAATAAACATAATATTATTAGAATAAGACTCTTAAGGGCCAAACGAACCCTGAACAGTTTCAAATTTCAGCCCGACACTCTTGTTATTTTTGTTGCATGTAGAAAACAAAGTTCAAGGCGAGAAGAGGAAGCGATTACAGTTTCGCCCACAAGAGGGGCATGTTTTCCTACCGGAACCACGAGGGTTGCGACAGGCTCCGGTTTGTAAAAGGCTTGTAATATAGCTTCGCCCAAATTGGACAATTATATGTACCATGTAGCGACACCATGCCAAGTTTCATGATTTCCTGGTGAGTTTTGGATTTACAGAGATTTAAAAATCGAGATTCACAATGTTTGCGGCCAAGCCAGGACGGCGAGATGGTTGAATTCGTTCCCATTTGTTCCATGGGACCTAAACATGCACCCCAAGGAAACATGTACATTTTTTCTAGCCATTTTGGTGCACTGGAGCATATATTTGTAGTTCGGATTTGAATTATGGACATTAAATGCCTAAAAAACTCAATTAATGAATAAAAAGGTAAAATGAACCCTGAATAATTTCAAAGTTCAGCGCGAATCTCCTGTTGTCCCGTTTTGCATGTAGAAGAATATACGAGGCTAGAAGAGGGAGTGATTATTGTTTGGCCCACAAGGGGACACGTTTCCCTCTCGAAACCACGAGGGTTCTTGCGACGGGTTCCGGTTTGTAAGAGGTTTGTAATAAAGCTTGGCCCAAATTGGCAATGTTTTTACCACGACATATATGTGCCATGACGTGACACGATTCCACCTTTGATGACTTTCTGGTGAGTTTTGGATTTATGGGAACTTAAAAACCGAGGTTCAAAATGTTTGAGGACGAGCCAGGACACCGGTACGGTTGTAATTCGTTCCCATTCCTGACATGGGACCTAAACATGGACCCAAGGACACATGTATAATTTTCTAGCCACTTTGGTGAATTGGAGCATGTATTTGTAGTTCAGATTTGAATTATGGACATTAAATGCCTAGGAAACTGAATTAGTGTATAAAAAGGCCAAACGAACCCTGAATAAGTTTAAATTTCAGCACGGATATCATGTCATTCCATGTTGCCCGTGGAAGAAACTACAAGGCGAAAAGAGGCAGTGATTATGTTTCGCCCACAAGGGGAACACGTTTCCCTATCGGAACCACGAGGCTTCTTTGAGACAATCTCCGGTTTTTGTAAGAGGTTTGTAATAAAGCTTGGCCCAAATTGGACAATATTTTTACCATGACATATATGTGCCATGATGTGACACCATGCCACCTTTGATGACTCTTTGGTGAGTTTAGGATTTACGGAGATTTAAAAACAGAGAATCCAAATGTTTGAGAACGAACCAGGACGTGGGTACAGTTGTAATTCATTCCCATTCCTGGCATGGGACCTAAACATGCACCCAAGGACACATGTAAAAATTTTCTAGCCATTTTGGTGAACTGGAGCATGTATTTGAAGTTCAGATTTGAATTATGGACATTCAATGCCTGGGAAACTCAATTAGTGTATAAAAAGGCCAAACGAACCCTGAATAACACTAATGCAGGATGTTGCTAACACGACACTATGATTAGAGACCCTTCGAGAAACCGTGTGTGATGCAATAATCGCAAACGATGCTGTATGAAAACCATCAGAAATGATGCAAAATGTTTGCGATGAATGATACATCCAACACGGTTCAGATTATAGTTGCATGTGCGATGAGGGGCATACGGTTGATCTGTACGAACTATTTGCGATGAGATAGAACAACAGAAACGGGCAGCCAGATCAAGGTGTGTGTGATATACGGCATACAGTTCACTCCGATGAACCGTTTGCGATGAGTGAGGTGAACACAAACGATTCGGCGTAAGAAGATGCGTGTGATACCCGACAAATAGGTCGGTAATCAGAATTGTGTGCGATCATTATAGACAACCCATACGGTCTTTTTTGTGAATTGTGTGCTCGTCAGGGCACACAGTTCAACAAACCAATCTGTTGGTGATAATGTAGAAGATCTCTGTCGAATACATATTACTAACCGTCTGCGATGAGATTGACAAGATAAACAGAGATATATACAGTCTTCTTAATTTAGTCCTTCTTCTTGTTGTTGTTCTTGTTGGATGGCCCCGCGACATCGTCTTGGCGAGGACGCTTCTTGCCGTTGACCGTTGGATTTTCATCACTTCCGCCATCGTCATCATCGTTGTCGTCGTCCTCCTCCTCCTCCTCCTCATTCGACCATTCCTCCTCCTCATCATCGTCGTCCTCTTCTTCATCCTCCAACGGCTCCTTGTCCGTCTAGTTGTCGTCTGATGACTACGGAGGCGGCATCCCTTCCATGAACCAGATATAATCGAGGTCTGGGCTCAACGCCTGACTCATGGAAGACGAGCGGGATGATTCCGATGTCGGCCTATCATCGGGCGCCAGACTACTGGCCGATCTGTCGTCCTCGCTATCGCTCGACATGGCTGCAGAGTGTGTGCCAGTGTTTAGCGCGGCCTGCCGGGGACGATGAAGATGGTGGACACTTAAGCGGGGTATGCAGAGAAGAGGAACTGCCAATTGAAGCGGGGATTGAAGCGGAGGTTGACTTCTTATCTAACTGCTGATATAATCAACCGTAATTATTTGTACCCAGTCGCTCCAAATTCCCGGGGTTGCACAGGACTCCTATTGGCTATTTGGCTGGTTTCCTTTTTCAGGACAGAAACAAGGAATGAGTTTTGGGATTATGCAAAGGTACCGGTACGAACGGAGTAGGACAGTTGGCAAGCAATACATTGAGCTCTTCTTATTGATAAAGCCAGTAATAATCCAACTAGAAAGGAAAAGAAAAAAGACAAAGAAAAATATCTGCACGAATCTTCACGTAACATCAATGGCATATATAGGACCTAGATGTGCATTATTTAGAGCACATCTAGATGTGCTTTAGCAATACTGTCAAACAAAACACCTAATCATCATTGAAAACAGCGCATAGAAAATAGCTAATGCGACAACCACAACTACACATCTAGTTCCTTCTTGTCTCTTGCTTTCATCTGTTGTGTGTGATTGATTCTTTCCTGTTCATCGTACTGATTGTACATTCTAGATCAGCTAGTTTCTTCTTTAGCTTTACATTATCTTCTGCGAGCTTTGTGATAACACTCCGAGCCCTGCCATGCCATTCTTCATCCAGCCAGTTAACAAAGACACAAGCCTCATATCCCTGCCAATGTTAAATAGTATTCTGGATGAGCGGTGGCATTAACTAAAGTAAAATGATGAACTTAATTAGCACTAACCTCTAAGGGGCAACTGAGAAACCACCTACCATTGTCAAATCCCTCCGTGCATACACGTCGAGCGGGAGTGTGCCCGTGCACACAACTCAGCTTTTGGTACTTCTCGGTGGCGCAAAACTCGGAGTCGAACTCATGTTGCGGGAGTCTGGAGTCAAGCTCTGGATCCGGCGGTAGATCGCTTTCCTCGGGGGGGGGGGGTCATTCAGGACGGATTCAGCAAGGAGCCATACTTTGGACATGCTAAAAAAGATCGAGATAGATTGGAACCTGACAGGGTGATTCAGATCTGTAGTACACCTGTCTTCTGATGACCTTAGGCAAGTGCTCGACGGCGACCGCTGTCGTGGTGGCGATACGAGCAGGAGCAGCCACACTGAAACCATCAGCACACTCATCCGCATTCCCCCAATGTCAGCGCCAGGCAAGGGAATTTGGAGGCTATGTAGGGATTTGGGGCAAATGGGGAAACTGTGGAGATAAGCTAATGGTCGGGAACTACTAATGTTACTATATATGTATTGTATACGGCACACTATTTGTACACATCGTTTGTGTTGGGTATTACAACGTCACACACGATTTTTGCACCAAACCGTGTGAGAAGACAACGTAGGTTAGACACGGTTGTTGTTACATAACCATATGTGATGTACTACCATGTCCATATAATTGAGTTACGGTGAGATATCGTGTAATTAAACAGCCGCTCCATGGATAGCTGTCAAAAATAACCAGCCGCTCTGCATATAGAGATGGCGGCGGTGGCCTAGCCAGGGCTACCGGAGAAGATGTCAATCCTCGGTCGGTGGGCGGCGTCATAGGAGGTCAATCCTCGTTCTATAGCGGGAGATAGGAGGAGTTGAACCATCGAGGTTGGTGGCAGCGTGATTCGAGCACATCCATCGCGGTCGATGGCGGGATAGTGGAGGTCGAACTTCAGGTGGCAGCTGCACTAAGCTTTGCTCCTTGACCCTGCTGTCTCGGCGTGCCGCTGCATCGCGCTTGTCTGTCTGCTGGGTGGAGGTCGTCGCACAGCTAATTAATTAAGGTATTCTTTTCGTGAGTGGCTAAATTTAGGTATTCAATTCCTAAGTGTAGTGTTGTACTAGTACTCTGCGTGTAAATTGACTGGCCATTAATTTTTGTCACAGCACGTCTGGATAACAACATGGAGCCCTTAGTAATTATTAAAACAAAACTTTGTGATTTATGCACGCATCTTTGGACAGCAATTAATCCGTGTATTAATGTTGTTGTTTTGTTTTTAATTACCATTCGTGTGTTGCGGATGGAATGATCTCGATGGATGAAGAATCGGAAAACCTCAGATTTTATCAGTGGCATGACAGAGTTCTTGAATTTGGCTAAAAGTACAAAGAGGAGAATTGGTGATGCGGATTACATCGTGTGTCCACGTACTGATTGTGCCAATACAGAGTCACATGAAGTGGCAGATGTCCAGATGCACTTAGTCTCTAGGGGATTCATGGATGGATATACACGTTGGACCAGACACGACGAAGAGGAGGTCATGGATGAAGATACCCAAGGCAGCGAGATGCCAAACCCCGATTAGTGTCACATGGATGTTCAATCTAACATCGAGGCAGCAGCGTCAATCTACCAATGGAACACCGGAAAGCCGAAACGCCCACTGGAAAACCAAGACATCAACGCAGATGACGACGATCTTGATATGCCAGATTTTGCTGCTATGATTGCAGATTTCGAGGGCCCAGATAAGCATATGATTGGGTACAAGAATCTGCCAACCATTGTTGTGGACTCCAAGAAAGAATTGTATCCATATTGCGAAAAGAAGTATTCCAGGTTGAGTGCCACCCTCGTGCTTCTCAGATTTAAAGCAGCAAACGGTCTTGAAGTACAGAAATTGTTTGCCCATTGGAACTTGAAAGAATTCTGGAAGATAATGTGCTCCCCAGAAATTCTTCTGGAAGATAATGTGCTCCCCAGAAGAACGAATGAAGCAAAGAAAATTGTTTTCCCATTGGAACTTGAAGTACAGAAGATACACACTTATGTGAATGATTGTATATTGTACCGTGGTGAGTACAAAGATTTTCGTGCATGTCCCACATGCAAGCATGCACGATACAAGCGCAGGAGAGCAAAGGACAAGTACAAATTGGACGACGAGATCAAGACATCAGTCCCTTTCAAGGTTGTTTGGTACTTGCCTTTAATTCCAAGGTTGAGGTGTTTGTTTCCAAACCCTAGAGAGGCAAAGAGGTTACGATGGCACCATGATGAGCGATTTGCGGATAGGTATATGAGGCACCCGAAAGATGGGGCTCAGTGGGAATTAGTCGACAAAAAGTTTAGAAAATTTGCCAAGGATCCTAGAAGTATAAGGCTCGGGGAGTGTACTGACGGGATGAATCCTTTTGGCGATATGAGAACCAATCACAGCACATGGTCGGTGCTTCTGTGCATATATAACCTAGCTCCTTGGTTGTGTATGAAGAAAAAATATATTATGGTGTCAATGATTATCCAAGGCCCGAAGCAACCTGGAAATGACATCGACATTTACTTTTGGCTACTGGTAGAAGAACTGCTGACAGTGTGGATAGATGCGCCTGATGTAAAATGTTATGATGCTTACAGAAAGGAGATTTTCGATCTACATGCGATGCTGGTGCACACCATTCAAGATATGCCGGCATTAGGCAACACACCAGGGCAGAAAACAAGGGGAGAAGTAGGGTATGTCACATGCATGGATAGGACAGCTAGGAGAAGACTTCCAACTCACACAAAGCATTATATTTGCGTCATCGTAGGTTCTTACGGAAAAATCACCCATACTGAAAGATGAAAGCTGAATTTGATGGTACGGCAGAGGCAGCTGCAGCCCAAGACCCTATGAAGGGGAGGTGGTCCACAACATGGCTAGAAAAGTTAATGTTGTGCATGGCAAGAACCACCCTTTGACGGTGAAACTAACACCCAAGGATCAAGTGTTTAAGAAGAAAACGATGTTCTGGAAATTACCTTACTGGGAGATTCTACGTGTACGTCACTGCATCGATGTCATGCATGTAGAGAAGAACGTATGTGAAAGCATCCTTGGTACTCTGCTCAAGATTAAAGGTAAAAGAAAGGATGGTGATGGTTCACGGCTCGATATGCTTGCTGATCAATCACAATGCAAGAGTGAAGCAGAAGATGATGACAAATTCATCAAAGCTCGCCAGAGTTACAACTTCAGTACAAAAGAAGCAACACAGTTCTTCACCTATTTGTTGTTAGTTAAGACACCCTCTTCCTACTGCGCAAACATCAGAAGTCTCATGGATGTGAGCTCAGGTAAAATGAAGTTGGAACACATGAAGTCACATGATTGCCACATAATGTTGACACAAATCCTCTCGGTGGCCATCAGGAATTTGATGGACAAAGATATAAGAAACACACTCATTTACCTCTGTGATTTCTTCAACCAACTATGGTAGAAAGTTGTAGATCCTGAAGAGTTGGATCATATGCAAGATGATATTGAAATAATATTGTCCAACCTAGAGATGTTTTTCCCATCGTCATTCTTTGATATCATGGTCCATCTCACTGTGCACCTTGTCGACGAGATAAAGTATTGTGGTCCTGTGTTTCTTCGCAACATGTATCCCTTTGAGCGGTTCATGGAAATCCTGAAGCGCTTTTGTCGGAACCAAAACAATCCAGAGGCAAGCATCCTATAAGGTTATACCACGGAGGAGGTGGTTGAGTTTTGCACCGAATACATGAAACAAAGACCTATAGGTTTTCCCCTCTCTCGCCACGAGGGAAGGCTAAAAGGTAAGCCAGTTCTTGCTAGCATGCAAATGGCTGCACCCAGAGATTTGGCAGAGAAAGTCCATTTGACTGTACTGCTTAATAGCCCAGTTCTCATCTCTTATGCCGAAGAACACTTGGCGGAGATACGCCAAACATTCTTACCAATGATGCCTTCATCGGATGTGGAGATGAAGGAACACACTAAGAAATACGCCGAATGGCCGAAGAATCGTTTGGCACAAGGATCCATCAATGACATTGCTACGTGGTTGGCACAAAAGCCATCACCTACGATGCTGACGTACTGTCACGCCCAATATGCGATACTATCCTAAAGAGACTCAAAGGTCCCACCAAGGATAGAACCGCATATTGATACGCTTTTGCAAGGTGGATATCACTACATCAACATTACATAATAGATGGGATACATGCAAAAGGCATACAATGCCACACGAATACAACATCATCATACATAAGACCAACATCCGACTACGGATGAAACACAAACAGAAGCTCAAAGCACATCCACCCTGCTAGCCCAGGCTGCCGACCTAGAACCTATCCCCTGATCGAAGAAGAAGCAGAAGAAGAACTCCAAACAAGCAATCATCACTCTCACGTCGTGATCATCGCATAACCTGTACCTGCAACTGATGTTGTAGTAATCTGTGAGCCACGAGGACTCAGCAATCCCATTACCATGGGTATCAAGAGTAGCAAAGCTTAATGGGAAAGGAAGGGGTAAAGTGGTGAGGTTGCAGCAGTGTCTAAGCAGGTATGGTAGCTAACATACGAAAATAAGAGCGAGAAGAGAAGCAAAGTAACGGTCATGAAGCTAGCAATGATCAAGAGGTGATCCTGAACTCCTACTTACGTCAAACATAACCCAAAACCGTGTTCACTTCCCGGACTCTGCCAAAAAGAGACCATCACGGCTACGCACGCGGTTGATGCGTTTTAATTCGGATCTGGTGTCAAGTTATCTACAACCGAACATTAACAAATTCCCATCTACCACATAACCACGGGCACGACTCTCGAAAGATAATACCCTGTAGGGGTGTCCCAACTTAGCCCATGATAAGCTCTCGCGATCAACGAAGGATATACCTTCTCCCAGGAAGACCCGATCAGTCTCGGAATCCCGGTTTACAAGACATTTCGGTAATGGTAAAACAAGACCAGCGAGACCACCCGCTGTGCCGACAAATCCTGATAGGAGCTGCACATATCTCGTTCTTAGGGCACACCGGATAAGCTAAGCGTACATGTACCGACGAATCCAAGTTGCCAAGGAATGGTCCCGCACGGTGCTCTAGTTTGGACCAACACTCGGAGGAGCACTGGCCTGGGAGGGGGGGGGGTAAATAAAGATGACCCTCGGGCTCCGGAAACCCAAGGGAAAAAGGGCTAGGTGAGGCAAATGGTAAAACCAAGGTTGGGCCTTGCTGGAGGAGTTTTATTCAAAGCAAACTGTCAAGGGGGTCCCATAAATCACCCAACCGCGTAAGGAACGCAAAATCCGGGAACATAACACCGGTATGACGGAAACTAGGGCGGGAAGAGTGGAACAAAACACCAGGCATAAGGTTGAGCCTTCCACCCTTTACCAAATATATAGATGCATTAAATATATAAGAGATATTGTGATATCCCAACCATAATCCTGTCCACCATGGAGCAATCTTCAACTTCACCTGCAACTAACAATGCTATAAGAGGGGAGCAAAGCGGTAACATAGCCAAGCAACAGTTTGCTAGGAAGGGTGAAAAGGTTAGAGGCTGAGATGGCAATTTGGGAGGCATGGTAAACAAGTGATAGGTAGCGCAGCATAGCGATAGAACGAGGCAACTAGAATAGCAATGATAGTAGTGAGATCCAAGGTGATGGTCATCTTGCCTGAAATCCCGCTAGGAAGAAGAACGAGTCCATGAAGAAGATGAAGCCACGAAGACGAACCAAGCGTAGATGAATGAATCCTCACGATCGCAATGAAACGGGAACTATCGAGAAAAATCACACAACAAGGTAAACACACCACACATATACATGACATGATGCACAACCAAGCATGATGCATGGCAAGGCTACATGAAGCTACTCATGGCAAGAGATGATGCAAACAAGAGCAACACATCAAGGCAAGTTTAAATGAGGCCGGGAACAACATATAACAATTCCGGTAAGTCCTCATATGCAAGTTTCAAAGTTGGTCCAGAACTGAATAAAACTTATGTTCAAGTTGTTAAGCAGCAAGTTAAAGAGCACCAAGACAATCTACACAAAATACTAGTCAAGTTACATATAAAGTTCATCTAATTCGGAGCTACGGCCTAGAAGATATGAGCAAAATGAGTTAAACATGGCATTGATGCTAAATGCATCCAAACATCAAGAAAACACCTCAAAACAAGGATGCAACATGATAATATGAAACTAAATACAAATCTAAACAAGTTTCATATAGAGCACACTCAAAACGGAGCAACGGTTCAACACATACACTCTATACAAGTTCAAAGGACAAGCTGTTCAAAACAGCAACTAGGCATATATCAAACATCAGAACAATATGCTACAACACCTCAACCTAAGAACAAAAGGCATGGGCATGAAGTACAGGTAAAGCATGACAAAACATGAACACTCAGCTATCTCCAGAAATCACTAGAACATGCTCAAAAAGACATGGCAAGATTGCAAACAATAACAGCTTATAGACTTGGCAAAAATAACATCAGGTTGCAATGTTTAGAGCTATCAAACAACATGTTACAGAAACTTATCATGGCAAACAAAGGCATGGCATGAATCTACTAAACTCATAGAACAAATGTCCCATACTGACCATGAGCCAAAAGGCACAGAAAATATGATGGCACCCATGTAAACATGGCATTATATATGACAGATTCAGACATGGCAGGAACAACAATAAGTAGGCATGTTGGTGAGCTTGTACCACTCACCACAGAGCAACACATGGCATGAAAAGGTGACCAACAGTAATAATACATGTTTATGAAGCTAAGAATGGCAAGATCAAATTCATAGGGTGCATGGATCACTAGCAAAGCACATGGAAAAACGGAACTTAATGTTAACAGGTGACAGCAACATTATTTAGCAGTTTTGAGGGAACGATAGAAACAAGCTACAGCACGCTATAAATGCAACCAGGGGCATGGATGGATAGAGCATGACATGTATAACAAAACATCCTTAGTGATCATCTCCAGATTATGCATACAACGTCTTGTAGGAGCAGGTTTACATAGCATCATGATATAACAGAATCTATCTAGCAAAACAGCAACAGCAGGTACCCTACTTCACGAGCTCTATGCACTCTGTATGAGACTCACAAAAATACACGGATGGCACCATTGGGAAGACGGCATGATGTAGTTCAAAACACATGTAGAGCTCATGCTCATAGGGTGCACACATCAAATGCAACAAAAATGACAAATCACAAAGTTATAACAGATTCAGTAGATTAACATCATATAGCACTCTTGTAACGATGGTTTGGGCATTAATATGATCTCAAACAAGTATGGCACAATGGAATAAAATGTAGAGCATCTCACAACGAACATTATGACATATCATATGCATGCATCGGAGCAATATGCATGGAGTTATGGCATGATGAACAGGCGCACAAAATGTAATTATTTTAGGGACTTAGGCGTTTTCTGAAGAAAAAACAGACGCGCGCCGAAAAGCTAAAAGACGCCTAGGGCGAGGGGTAGCGGGGATGCTCACCCTGGGCTCGGCCCACGATGGGGGGGAGGAGGCAGATCGGGCCGGTGGAGAGTTGGGCTGGGCCTCGGCTTGCAGGGCCCACGGCGGCGCGAGGGGGAGGCGCAGCCGTCGTGCTCCCCGATCCCGAACGGGAACGAGGCAGGAGCTGCGGCGGCGGTTGGCACAGGCAGCGAGAAGGTGAAGCCGGGGCGGCGCGGGGCGGATCCGACGGATCTGGGCATGGAGACCCCGGATCCGGCCTCGGGCGAGGACGTCGGGCCTCACATGGCCGGCGGCGAGGTCCGTGAGCGACGGCGGCGGGGTTCCTAGGTCCGGCGGGGCGGAGGAGCTCGCCGGTGGGGGCGGACGGGCGGCATGGCGTGGCGGCTCGAGCGACCGCGGCGGGCCGGAGCGGAGGGGTGGCGCGGGGCGCGGGCTCTGGATGGGTTTGGGCGGGCCACGCCTGGGCTGAGCGGGCCCGCGGCAGGGCGCAAAGGAGACACGATGGCGGGGACACGCGGCGCGCTCGGATTCACCGGGCACGGCGGCGCGGACACGTCCGACTCGGGACGGACATGTCCGGCGGCGGAAGGTGGAAGGAGACTAGGGTTAGGGGGATTCATCCACGAATTTCATGGGAGGTGGCCTATTTATAGATTTTGGGAGCTAGGAGAGTCCAAATGGAGTGCGGTTTTCGGCCACGCGATCGTGATCGAACGACTGAGAGCATGGAGGCCGTTAGGATGTGTTATGGGCCACTTTGGAGGGGTGTTGGGATGCAACAGAAAGAGGGCTTTTACAGTTACCCGGTTAACCATTGGAGTATCAAACGGACTCCAAATGGCACGAAACTTGACAGGTGGTCTACCTGTGGAGTACCAAGGCCGCTTGGAAAATAATGGTCCATTCCAAGAACGTTTAACACCCGCACACGAAAAGAGGTAAAAGGAGGCGCCGGGGGACATAGGAGTGCCGGATTGCAAAACGGACAACGGGGAAAATGCTCGGATGCATGAGACGAACACGTATGCAAAATGAAATGCACATGATGACATGGCAATATGCAACACGCAAGAAAATGACATGGCAATGACGGCGAAAAATTGGCAGACACCTAGCGCATCGAATCTGGGGCCTTACAACACTCCTCCACTAACAAGAGATCTCGTCCCGAGATCTTAGGACCGAGACGGAAGGGAAAAGGGATGGGGTGAAACAAGAACTCAAGAGAAGAAGCAAAGAATCGAGAGCACTCGAGAAGAAGAGAGAAAACGACGAGAATGACGAGAATTGAAAACTCACGAAATTGGATAGACTCTGAAACCACTCCGGTTAGAACGAGATAAGAAACGAATAAGACTGAAAAGGATTTTGGCAGCACTCCGGCTAAAACATGGAGGAATAGAACATGAACTTCACAATATGGGCTGGCACTTAATGAGATGGACAACACAATGCCTCCGGAAGAATTGAGAGAATTGAATGCGAAGAACTTAGAAGGAAGGATTTAACGAAGTTGTTGAGAAAACCAACAACGAAAGAATAAGCTTGTTGTGGACTTATCAAAAACAACTCAAAACTAGAGGTGAAATTATACCACAACCAAAAGTTTGAATAGCTGAGAAGAATGAAGAAATCCAAAAGTTCACTTCAAAAGAATACGGAGATTTAATTGCACTTCGAGATGCAAGAAAAATAAAAGATACTTGAACTCCACCAACAAGATCTTGATGAACTCTTGAAGAATGAATTAAATCATGAAGAACCATCGTGAAGAACTCCGGTGACAAAAGGATGATGAGATAAAATGAAGGAAGAAAGAATAAGATGAGCCTTGCGATGATTTAGATGGAGGTTCCGACGAGATGGCCAAGGAAATTTGAACTTCGGAAAAGAAAAGATGAAAAATCTTGGAACTAGAATTTATTCCTCAAGAACAAACTCTGAAGGAAGGGATAATCACTTGGATGAAATAAGAATAAGATTTATTGTATGCTTATCCTTCATCAAATTAAATTGATGACAATCAATGGATTTTTCATACTACTTATTCTTCTTGAAAAGGATTAAGTGGGGGGTGGTATAGCACAAAACTTGAGAAATTCTTCATGAACCACCGGTAGGATTCGAAAGAACGAATGGATTAATATGATAACCAAGGAAAAAGAATCTTGAATGAACCACCGTAAGAATTCGGAAATGACTGATGAAAGAGAATGAATCACTGGGAAGAATTAGAAGAACCAATATGCTAGAGGGGATTTAGATGCAAACGAACGAAGAGATCATGAGCTGATTAAAGAAAACTTGAACGAAGCACCGGCATAATAAAGAACGATAACTGGAATGATGGCCTCCGGTGAAAAGACACGGGAAAACAACTTCTGAAATACTCTGGATGGTTGAGAAAAGAATATCTGACAAATGGAATAATTCGAGACTGTTAACATGAAGCTAGAACCACGAATCTTCTAGAGAACGAGCAAGATTTAGAGGAAAAACTCTTCTTTGGTATTCAAATGATGATGAGAAACACCACCAAAATTACTGAGATACTTCGGGAGAATGAAAAGCGAAGGGGTTGAGCCAACAATGAAATGATTTAGAAAGCGAACTTGGAGAATACATGTGATTGATGGGATCCATTCTTACGTCACGCTTGCAAAGGATTTGAGAATAACTCCGGGAAAATAGAAGAGTCAGGTAAGATCCTGGGAAAAGACATGTGGGTTAGGGCCCACTAAAAGAAAACACCGTTAAAAAGGATTGTTTGAATGAGAAATGATGCACCGGAACAATTGAAATATTTGAATGAGGTGACAACCTCGAATTAATTAGAAAACAGATAAATCTTCTGAGATGTCTTGAGCAATCCCAAAGGATAAACTGGCGAGAGGCGAACGAGCAAGGAAAAACAATTGATCTACGGAGAAGAATATGATCAACCCGAAAAACTTGAATTGAGTGCACCGGAAAAAAGAAAGGGATGAAGAATGTCAAACAAAGAGAATTCACCGGTTGAAATGATTGAGGGAAGACTGAAGAGGCTCCACACGAATGAAATTGATGGTCGAAACAGACTCAGGCTCCAGGAAGAAGAGGGTGGGAGGGCGGGAGGACAAATGCAACTTGGACGGGGAAACCAACGAATAACTTGAAGAGAAAACACCGGTTGAAAGAATGCAAACGCTTCACACGAGTAGGATGGATACTCGATTGCAGACTCCGGCTCCGAGAAGAAAAATGGGTGGGCGGGTGGGAAAAGAAGACAACCGAGGATTGAACTTGGCAACGATGAAGAGGCTCGAGTCAACTTGACGAGAAATGCACCGGATAAAAGAGCTGAGAACCAACGACCAAAAAACCAACTGCGTGAACCTAAAGAAAATTTGAAGGGGAAGAGAAGTAAGTCAAAATACCTATGTCAAGATTCCTCACCAGAGCGACGAAGGGGCAGAGGAGTAAAAAAGAATCCTACTCTCTGATATATATAATCCTAAGACTCAAAATAGGTTTTTTTCTAGACTCAACAATGGCCAACAATCAAGGGGGCTCCTATGGTCGGTCGAGGCTCTGATACCAACTTGTCACGCCCAATATGCGATACTATCCTAAAGAGACTCGAAGGTCCCACCAAAGATAGAACCGCATATTGATACGCTTTTGCAAGGTGGATATCATTACATCAACATTACATAATAGATGGGGATACATGCAAAAGGCATACAATGCCACACGAATACAACATCATCATACATAAGACCAACATCCGACTACGGATGAAACACAAACAAAAGCTCAAATGACATCCACCCTGCTAGCCCAGGATGCCGACCTGGAACCTATCCCCTGATCGAAGAAGAAGCAGAAGAAGAACTCCAAACAAGCAATCATCGCTCTCAGGTCGTGATCATCGCATAACCTGTACCTGCAACTGATGTTGTAGTAATCTGTGAGCCACGAGGACTCAGCAATCCCATTACCAAGGGTATCAAGACTAGCAAAGCTTAATGGGAAAGGAAGGGGTAAAGTGGTGAGGTTGCAGCAGCGTCTAAGCAGGTATGGTAGCTAACATACGCAAATAAGAGCGAGAAGAGAAGCAAAGTAACGGTCGTGAAGCTAGCAATGATCAAGAGGTGATCCTGAACTCCTACTTACGTCAAACATAACCCAAAACCGTGTTCACTTCCCGGACTCTGCCAAAAAGAGACCATCACGGCTACGCACGCGGTTGAGTCGTTTTAATTCGGATCTGGTGTCAAGTTATCTACAACCGAACATTAACAAATTCCCATCTACCACATAACCACGGGCACGACTCTCGAAAGATAATACCCTGTAGGGGTGTCCCAACTTAGCCCATGATAAGCTCTCGCGATCAACGAAGGATATACCTTCTCCCAGGAAGACCCGATCAGTCTCGGAATCCCGGTTTACAAGACATTTCGGTAATGGTAAAACAAGACCAGCGAGACCACCCGCTGTGCCGACAAATCCTGATAGGAGCTGCACATATCTCGTTCTTAGGGCACACCGGATAAGCTAAGCGTACAGGTACCGACGAATCCAAGTTGCCAAGGAATGGTCCCGCACGGTGCTCTAGTTTGGACCAACACTCGGAGGAGCACTGGCCCGGGGGGAGGGGGGGTAAATAAAGATGACCCTCGGGCTCCGGAAACCCAAGGGAAAAAGGGCTAGGTGAGGCAAATGGTAAAACCAAGGTTGGGCGAACTGTCAAGGGGGTCCCATAAATTACCCAACCGCGTAAGGAACGCAAAATCTGGGAACATAACACCGGTGTGATGGAAACTAGGGCGGCAAGAGTGGAACAAAACACCAGGCATAAGGTCGAGCCTTCCACCCTTTACCAAATATATAGATGCATTAAATACATAAGAGATATTGTGATATCCCAACCATAATCCTGTCCACCATGCAGCAATCTTCAACTTCACCTGCAACTAACAACGCTATAAGAGGGGCTAAGCAAAGGGGTAACATAGCCAAGCAATGGTTTGCTAGGAACGATGAAAAGGTTAGAGGCTGACATGGCAATTTGGGAGGCATGGTAAACAAGTGATAGGTAGCGCAGCATAGCGATAGAACGAGGCAACTAGCATAGCAATGATAGTAGTGAGATCCAAGGTGACGGTCATCTTTCCTGAAATCCCGCTAGGAACAAGAACAAGTTCATGATGAAGATGACGCCACGAAGACGAACCAAGCGTAGATGAACGAATCCTCACGATCGCAACGAAACGGGAACTATCGAGAAAAAGCACACAACAAGGTAAACACACCACACATAGACATGACATGATGCACAACCAAGCATGATGCATGGCAAGGCTACATGAAGCTACTCATAGCAAGAGATGATGCAAACGAGAGCAACACATCAAGGCAAGTTTAAATGAGGCCGGGAACAACATATAACAATTCCGGTAAGTCCTCATATGCAAGTTTCAAAGTTGGTCCAGAACTGAATAAAACTTATGTTCAAGTTGTTAAGCAGCAAGTTAAAGAGCACCAAGAGAATCTACACGAAATTCTAGTCAAGTTACATTTAAAGTTCATTTAATTCGGAGCTACGGCCTAGAAGATATGAGCAAAATGAGTTAAACATGGCATTGATGCTAAATGCATCCAAACATCAAGAAAACACCTCAAAACAAGGATGCAACACGATAATATGAAACTACATACAAATCTAAGCAAGTTTCATATAGAGCACACTCAAAACGGAGCAACGGTTCAACACATACACTCTATACAAGTTCAAAGGACAAGCTGTTCAAAACAGCAACTAGGCATATAGCAAACATCAGAACAATATGCTACAACACCTCAACCTAAGAACAAAAGGCATGGGAATGCAGTACAAGTAAAGCATGACAAAACATGAACACTAAGCTATCTCGAGAAATCACTAGAACATGCTCAAAAAGACATGGCAAGATTGCAAACAATAACAGTTTACAGACTTGGCAGAAATAACATCAGGTTGCAATGTTTAGAGCTATCAAACAACATGTTACAGAAACTTATCATGGCAAACAAAAGCATGGAATTAATCTACTAAACTCATATAACAAATGTCCCTTACTGACCATGAGCCAAAAGGCATAGAAAATATGATGGCACCCATGTAAACATGGCAAATTATGACAGATTCAGACATGGCAGGAATAACAATAAGTAGGCATGTTGGTGAGATTGTACCACTCACCACAGAGCAACACATGGCATGAAAAGGTGAATAATAGTAAGAGTACATGTTTATGAAGCTAAGCATGGCAATATCAAGTTCATAGGGTCCATGGATCACTAGCAAAGCACATGGCAAAACTGAACTTAATGTTAACAAGCTGACAGCAACATTATTTAGCAGTTTTGAGGGAAAGATAAAAACAAGCTACAGCAGGCTATAAATGCAACCAAGTGCATGAATGGATATATCATGACATTTACAACAAAACATCCTTAGTGATCATCTCTAGATTATGCATAGAATGACTTGTAGCAGCAGGTTTACATAGCATCATGATATAACAGAATCCGTCTAGCAAAAAAGCAACAGCAAGTACCCTACTTCACGAGCTCGATGCACTATGTACAAGACTCACAAAAATACATAGATAGCGCCAATGTGAAGAAGGTATGATGTAGTTCAAAACACATGTTGAGCTCATGCTCATAGGATGCACACATCAAATGCAACAAAAATGACAAATCACCAAGTTATAACAGTTTCAGCAGATTAACATCATATAGCACTCTTGCAACGATGGTTCGGGCATCAAAATGATCTAAAACAAGCATGGTATAATGGAATGAAATGTAGAGCATCTCACAACGAACATTTTGACATAGTATGTGCATGAATCGGATCTATATGCATGGAGTTATGGCATGATGAACAGGCGCACAAAATGTAATTATTTTAGGGACTTGGGCATTTTCTGAAGAAAAAAATGCGCGCCGAAAAGCTAAAAGACGCCTAGGGCGAGGGGTAGCGGGGATGCTCACCCTGGGCTCGGCCCACGACGGGGGGAGGAGGCGGATCGGGCCATTGGAGAGCTGGGCTGGGCCTCGGCTTGCGGGGCCCACGGCGGTGCGAGGGGGAGGCGCAACCGTCGTGCTCCCCGATCCCGAACGGGGACGAGGCAGGAGCGGTTGCGGCGGTTGGCATCGGCGGCGAGCAGGCGAAGCCGGGGCGGCGCGGGGTGGATCCGGCAGATCTGGGCATGGAGACCCCGGATCCGGCCTCGGGCGAGGATGCCGGGCCTCACATGGCCGGCGGCGAGGTCCGTGAGCGACGACAGCGGGGTTCCTAGGTCCGGCGGGGCGGAGGAGCTCGCCGGTGGGGGCGGACGGGCGGCAGGGCGTGGTGGCTCGAGCGACCATGGCGCGGGGAGGCGGCGGCGCGACAGGCGGCGGGCCGGAGCGGAGGGGCGGCGCGGGGCGCGGGCTCCGGATGGGTTTGGGCGGGCCGCGCTTGGGCCGAGCGGGCCCGCAGTGGCGCGCAGAGGAGACACGGCGGCAGGGACACGCGGCGCGCTCGGATTCACCGGGCGCAGCGGCGCGGACACGTCCGACTCGGAACGGACATGTCCGGCGGCGGAAGGTGGAAGGAGACTAGGGTTAGGGGGATTCATCCGCGAATTTCGGGGGAGGTGGCCTATTTATAGATTTTGGGAGCTAGGAGAGTCCAAATGGAGTGCGGTTTTCGGCCACGCGATCGTGATCGAACGACCGAGAGCATGGAGGGGGTTAGGATGGGTTATGGGCCACTTTGGAGGGGTGTTGGGCTGCAACACAAAGAGGGCTTTTACGGTTACCCGGTTAACCGTTGGAGTATCAAACGGACTCCAAATGGCATGAAACTTGACAGGAGGTCTACCTGTGGTGTACCAAGGCCGCTTGGCAAATCACGGTCCATTCCAAGAACGTTTAACACCCGCACACGAAAAGAGGTAAAAGGAGGCGCCAGGGGACATAGGAGTGCCGGATTGCAAAACGGACAACGAGGAAAATGCTCGGATGCATGAGACGAACACGTATGCAAAATGAAATGCACATGATGACATGGCAATATGCAACACGCAAGAAAATGACATGGCAATGATGGCGAAAAACTGGCAGACACCTGGCGCATCGAATCTGGGGCGTTACACATACCAAGCATATGACATAAATGGATACACGTTCTACACTGAGGAACGTGATAAGAAGACCTCGTATCAGAACAACTCTGTTCGAATAGAATGCATGACTGTAAATGAAGCTGATAAAAGGGTATACTATGGAACCATCAAAGAGATTTGGGAGCTTGACTATGTGAAAGATAAAGTGGCATTATTCAGGTGCGCATGGATCCCTCTTGGTCAGGTAAGGATTGATGAGTATAGGAAGACCTGTGTTAACAGGACAACGATGGCATATCATGCGGACCCATTCATTCTTGCCAGCGATGCTACCCAGATTTTCTTTGTGGAAGACCCCTTGCATAAGAACGGCCATTTAGCGATGCATGGGAAGAGAAGGGGACTGGCTATCGACGATGTTGCTGATCAGGATGAGTACGATGAATTTGATGAGTTGCCAGCCAAGGGATCACGCACCAGTGCAACAGAGAAGAAGCATAAAATCATCAAAAAACCCAAGTTCATTCGGGGTCAACTTAATGATCCCAGTTCCCCCATGTACATGGGAATTAAGCTATAAGACTAGTATTTATGCCTACCCTGCAACTTAATTCGTTCAATTTAGAACTGTCGTACGTACTGAATTTGTGAGTTATGCCCGGTTTTCTGTTGATGTCAGAACCTTTAATATGTTGACCTTGATATGTTGTCAGCTCAGGCAATGAATATGAACTATTTATTATTATTATTATTATTATTATTATTATTATTATTATTATTATGATTATTATTATTATATCATAGAGGTAGCACACTCAATCGATCTCACTATAGTATGTGTGAACAAAAATATGCAATCTGGTTTGCGAATAGCACACGGTTCGTTGATGAAAGTCGTGTGCCGACCAAACCCCACCACCCTGCCCACGATCTGAGTCGTGCTTTCTGATTGGCCAGAACCCAAACCCTTCGGATCGTACATCTGCACCATTGGATGCTCCCAAATCGAACGGCGATCCTCGTCCCTTTCGACAGCACATGCAGTTCCGGTTGTAATTTTATTTTTGTGCACAAAAGGCACGTTAATCTAAAAAATGTCTTCAATATAGCTAACGATACCTGAAACGCGCCAGAAAATCAAACCCGTGGTACAATGGTGATTGCGCACCGTGGAAATTTTTATGAGGCCAAACGAGTTGGATGCTCCCAGATCGAACGTCACCGGCCATAGGAGTTTGAATTGACACGTCTCCTTTTGGAAAACCATGATCCTTCATGTGATATGCTCCGGTTTGGAAGGAGCGGTCATCAAAACTTGTGCCAAACTTTACCAATTTTTTTCACGGGGTCGTGAGAGCACGCCACAAGCACACATCGATTTTGATGATGTCCGAACTCCATTTGAATTTTCTGTTATTAAAATACCAACTAGGCCTACGCCAATGGCCGCACCTCGCAGCCGAAATGTTTGAAACTTCTCCTCGCTTCTCGAGCAAATGGATGAAAACTCACAAAGTGACGCATAAGTGATCTATACACCTTTGCTAGGCTGATAGTAAGGGGGTATCATAACTAGTATCATGCATGCCAACTAGGCAATTTTGATGAGGTGTCATAGAATTAATTAAATGAATAAAGGGAGGGTTATGTATCATATCATGAAACTGTATCATAATAAATGTTATGTTACTATGTGTCATCCATGACAATATAAATAAAGTACCACATATGATACTAGCTACTCTATGATACTATGCATTATTAGAGCAAGTAAGTACACAATAGAGTGACATAGGACTAGCCACAATGGGTAGTAACATAGAATGTTACTAGTCTATGTTACTACCTCTATAGTGCGGAGTAACATATGTGTAGTAACATGCAACACTTAATTTATATGGCTATAGACTCATCTTGCCTTGAGATGTGTGATGTTACTTAGACTAGCCACAATGGGTAGTAACATAGACTAGTAACATGCCCATGTGTTACTAGTCTAAGTTACTACCTCTATAGTGGGGAGTAACATATATGTGTGGTAACATGCAACACTTCATTTATTAGGCTATAGACACATCTTGCCTTGATATGTACATGCGATGTTACTCATACTACTAGTAACTAGCTATGTTACTACTTTCGTCTCTTTCTTCATTTATTGCTTGCCACATCATCTACTTTATCTAGATATGTGTGATGTTACTACCTATGTTACTTCCATTGTGGGTAGTCTCATACTATAGTAAGACTATACCCACAGTGGGAGTAACATAGGTAGTAACATCACACATATCCACTTTCCTCCATTTCTTCATTTATTGCTTGCCACATCATCTATTTTATCTAGATATGTGTAATGTTACTACCTATGTTATCCCATTGTGGGTAGTCTGGCCATAAGGAATAGAATAATATATATGTGCTTATTAGTTCGAGGAAAGAGAAGAGAAGCGGGCTCTTGGTTAGTAGAGCCAGCTGCAACAGGAGACCCAAGACACTTTGTGAGGATGTAAGGTGGGCCAACTATTGACAAACTAGTACGTATGTAAAACTTATTATTGTACATACCTGCTAAGAGGTTGGCTGTATATGACATGCCAACTTCTTATAGACGACCCTTGGCTGTATTATTAACCATGCTCTTAGTGAGGTGGCTAGTATATCATAGACGACTAGCTAGTATCAGACTAGCCATAGTGGGAGTAACTTCAGTAGTAACACCGACTCCAACTCAGCAAACTTGCTTATGTGGCAATAAGTTAATGAGGAGAGAGATAGTTTCAGTAACTTAGATAGTTACTATAGCATCACATGTCCCAATGCAATATGAGTCTGTAACCTAAGAAATGAAGCTTTGCATGACACTACACTTATGTTACTACCCACTATGAAGGTAGTAACATATATAGTCTAGGGATATGTGTATGTTACTAGTGTACTACTCTCCATTGTGGCTAGCTAGTCACATACTCCCTCCTTTCCGGTTTAGGCTGGATGTAATGGTATTATCATAAGCGGTATCATGCATGCCAACTAGACTTTATGGATGATGTGGCACACAAGAGAGGATGTGGTATCATATCATGATACCGTGGCATATTAAATGTTGTACTACTACTTTGTGTGCTTATTAAGCCAGCCTAAGATGTTAACTTATGATACTATGCATTACGGAAGTAGCTAGTATCCTAGATACACTATCATATATGATACGATATCATGATATGATACCACACACCCTCTCTTTCATCATTTAATTGTGTGCCACATCATCCAGAAAGTCTAGTTGGCATGCATCATACCGTTTGATACTCCCATATTATGACCAGCCTTATTAGGGTGGCCATAGTGGGGGTATCATAGCCGGTATCATATACCCGGGAATAGAAAGTATGATGATGTGGAAAAGAAGCAGTAACATAGGTAGATATTGTAACATAAAATAAATGCTATACTACTTTGTGTCATGCATGGCCATAAATATGGTCATCTATGATATATACTCCCTCCGTAAACTAATATAAGAGCGTTTAGGTCACTATTTAGTAATCTAAAAGCTCTTATATTAGTTTACAGAGGGAGCTAGTACTACTCTATGATACTATATATGCACTATAAAGGTACGTACGTAGTATCATACACTAGTATCATATGCATGATACTATATATATAAGGCTGGCCACAATTCATACATATATGCATGATACTCTCCACTATATAAGGATGGCCATAGTTGGTATCATAGCCGACGATGTCATGCACTCGGAAATAGCATGTATGCTGATGTGGCAAAGAATTAAATATATATAAAGAGGGTTAGAGTAACATATAGTAGGTAGATACCGTATCATGTTAAATGCGATGCTAATTTGTGTCATGCATGGCAATAAATATGATCTATATATGATACTATACTATATGTATTATACTATGCGCTATAATTAATTAAAGGTAGTATCATATGTACTATATATTCATGATACTAGTATATGACACTCTCCACTATACTCACGATTTCTTACCGTGGAAAAAATTTGGAGGCGAAACGATGAACTCATGTTTCATTCGAACAAAAATATGATGTTAGGTAATGTAAATGTTTTCAAAGAGCACACGGTTCACTCACGAAAGCCGTGTGTCCACTAAACCGTGGCCGATGCACCCCCCCCCCCACCCCTCTGCCACGCGCGCAATCTGAGCCGTGCGTTCTGATTGGCCAGAACACAAACTCCACGGATTGGATGTCTGCACCGTTCGATTCTCCTTGATCGAACAGTGATCCTCATCCCTTTCGACAACACATGTACATGTTTTCAAATAGCCCCTCCCAAAGAAATGTTTTCAAATAGCACCCGGTTCATACACGAAAGCCATGTGCCTACCAAACCGTGGCCGATGCCCCCCTCGCTATGCGTGCGATCTGAGTCGTGCGTTCTGATTGGCCAGAACCCAAACCCCACGGATCGTGCATCTGCACCGTTGGATGCTCCTAGATCAAACGGCAATCCTCATCCCTTTCGACAGGAAATGCAGTCTGGCTAGGAATTGATTTATATGCCAACATGAACGGTAAATGCCAAAAAATGTCTTACATATAGCACACGAGACCTGAAATGTGCTAGCGAATCAAACCCGTGGTAAAATTGTGATTGGTTTACGTGTGAAAATTTTAGATGAGAAATGATAAACTCACGTCTTCATTTCAAAATTAGTACGTCTTCATTTCAAATGAAATTATTCTGTTTGTGCACACGAGCACTTAGAGGCAACCGTTTGCATAGGCCTTTCCGCGCGCGCGGCGACCGGGGATATTTTTCACCCTTTTCACCTCGGCTGCCAACCCCCCCCCCCCCACCGTCCGCCCGTGTTTCACTCAACTAGTCCACCCAATCTCCTTCACCAGCTCCCCCTCCACCAGATCCACGGCAGAACCCTCTCCGGCGCCGCCGTGCTCACCTCGGTCGTGTGCCCGCTATTCGGCATCAAGCCTACCTCCACTACCGTACCCAACACGCGGCAGCCCGCACCTCACCGTCTTCGTTTGCTCGCCAGCCACCCTCGAGCATATCGATGAAGTAACCCTCGCCTCTCCTATGGTTCGACCGGGTTTGCGTTAAGAAGCCTATTAGTTACTGCTCTCCATCGCGGTGAGGCATATTTTCTCGCAATCCCTCTCCCAATTTCGTCCCGTATGTTCCCAAATTGGCTATAAAACAACGGAGAGCGTATATATGTTCATTATCGACCTTCCTTACTACATATAAGCTATATTTGTTCCAATAAGTTACTGCCTATTTACAGATCGCGGGCGCCCGAGTCACACAAACTTAACAAATTAGCCGTACATTTTCTAAATTATTGCATGGCATGTTTAGAAAGATTGATACCAAGTTGTTAGTTGTATGCTTATCCTCCTTTCCTGAGTTTTGCATGTCTTCTCTGTAGATGCCGAGTAGCAGCGACAGCACTCATTCAGGCCATATATGTTCATCTGATTCGGACAACCCTAGGTATTCAGCAGATTGTGAGGGATCAAGTAGTCTTGAACGAGATAGAGGTGCAGCAATTACCCTTCCAGTCAGGACATGGTGGAACGCTCCAAGGAAGCCCACACATCATCCTAAAGGTGTATATGAAGTAACCGAGGTTGATTTAAAGTCCTGGGCTCCAACTAAACCAGATAAAGCACGCATGAGGTTCAGGAGTGTGTGTGGATTTGTTGGCAGGGCAAGGGTCAACATTAATCTACCGGGGTTTCGGAAGGCTGACACAGAAACACAGCGAAGGATAGTCCAGGAGATCATGGATCACTTCAACTTTCCAGAGTAGTAAAGAATGCAAGTGGAACACGCTGCACTGAAGAAGGCTAGGGATGCTTGGAGAAACTGGAAGCACGTGATGTACAAGAAGTACTTGAGTGAAGGCAAGGACCCAATCCCAGCATACCCCCAAATTACAAAGGCAGACTAGGCATAATTCAAAAGGGTCAGGGCAACTCCAGAGTTTGCTACGAAGAGTTTCAAGCAATCGAAACTTCAGAAGAAGAACATACACCCCCACTGTATGGGTGTGGCAGGATATTACGGCACGAAACTGATATGGGAATAGGAGGACAAAGAAGCAGTAGCGGCGGGTGGGAATCCAGCCTTTAGTGAAATCAAGGGCGAACACACCAGAGACTACTTGCGGGCACGTGCAAAGAGGCATGATGGAACTTATTACTTTGAAACTTTTTCCAGATGATTAATAGACAAATTCCTCAGGTCCACTAATTTATTTCAAAAATTTTTGAGTTACAGAAGTATACGTTTGATACAGATTAGACTGTTCTGTTTTTGACAGATTCTGTTTTCTATGTGTTGTTTGCTTATTTTGATGAATCTATGAGTAGTACCGGAGGTTATGAACCATAGATAAGTTCGAATACAATAGATATTACACCAATATGAATTTAGAATGAGTTCACAACAGTACCTAAGTGCTGATTTATTTTCTTATACTAACGGAGCTTACGAGTTTTTTGTTGAGTTTTGTGTTGTGAAGTTTTCAAGTTTTGGGTAAAGATTCGATGGACTATGGAATAAGGAGTGGCAAGAGCCTAAGCTTGGGGATGCCCAAGGCACCCCAAGGTAATATTCAAGGACAACCAAAAGCCTAAGGTTGGGGATGCCCCGGATGGCATTCCCTTTTTTGTCTTCGCTCATCGGTAACTTTACTTGGAGCTATATTTTTATTCACCACATGATATGTGTTTTGCTTGGAGCGTCATTTTGTTTTATTTTTGGTTTGCTTGTTGTTTGAATAATATCCCAAGATCTGAAATTCTTAAATGTTAGAGAGCCTTCACATAGTTGCACTACTTAACTACTCATTGATCTTCAGTTATATCTTTTTGGAGTAGTTTGTCATTTACTCATGTGTTTCAATTATATCCTATGAGTAAATGGTTGAATGATTTGAATATCATAAATCTGAAATTACATATGTTTCATATGCTTATACCATGGGGAGTAATGACTTCACACCTAAGAAGTAGAGGTGGTAAATTTATTGAAGGTTAGCAAACATTGTATTGGTCACTTGAACAATTCATGAAGGAATATTGAAGGAAGAGAGATTTCACATATAAATATACTATCTTAGACATCTTCTATGATTGTGAGCCCCATTAATTGTTTTCAAACCTGAGCAAATTAGTTGAAATTGGACAAGGAAGACAACATAATGAGTTATGCTTGGGTATATTTGTATGGAATTTATATTGTTATAGATCCTCCAACATGTGGTGCTTGCTATTTAGAATGCTTTACTAGCCAAAATATCAGTACTAAGCGGGAATACTTCTTGTGCATCCAAATTCCTTGAACCAAGTTTCTTCCATGAGTGTCCACCATATCTCCTATATGCGGTATTTACATGTCGTTCCAAGTAAATTTGCATGTGCCAAACTCTAAACCTTCGAATAATAATCTGTTATGTATGCCCGAATCGCTCATGTAGCGACTAGGGGCTGTCAGTATCTTCCAATGCTAGGTGGGTTATTCTCATGATGAGTGGACTCCGCTCATCATTCATGAGAAAAATGGCTGGTAACTAGGATGCCCAGTCCTATGATCAAATATCAAAAACAAATCGCAAATAATTGCAAACAAAACTCCCCCAGGATTGATGTTAGTTGGAGGCACCCGTTGTTTCGGGTAAGCCATGGATTGATGATTGTTGGTGGTGGGGGAGTATAACTTTACCATTCTGTTTGGGAACCGCCTATAATGTGTGTAGCATGGAAGATATTGGGAACTCTTGGTTGTTATGTTGACAATGAAAGCATACCTCTCAAAATTATTTTCATCTCTGTTTAAAAGCTTCGAGCTCTGGCATCTCTGCAAATCCCTGCTTCCCTCTATGAAGGGCCTATCTTTTACTTTTATGCTAGAGTCAGTAGTATTCCTTATCATTCCAACCTACTCTTTAGTTGGCAAGCATCATGTGATGGGGAAAGATCTAAGCATATATGTCCATTCAAATATATTTGATCATGAATTATTATTGTTGACAATCACCTATATGATAAGTAAGTTGGGAGGTGAAACATTAAGCCCCTATCTTTCTCTGTGTTCGATCGATGCTATTTGTTCTAAAAATATTCTTTGAGTGGTAGCAATCATGGAAGATACATGATAGTTGAGTATGTGGGATTTGCTAAATCAAAGCTCTTACATATACCCTTCCTAAAAATAAAGATGAATTGCAATTGTTTGATGACAGAGAACATAGTTTGCTAGTTTTCAAGAAAGTTTATGGTCTATGCTTTAACATGTGAATAGCTTGTTACTTGATCGTGAGAAGTTTTATGAGATGAGCTGCTATTATGACATATAATGATGCTAGAAAAGGTGATTGAAATTATCATTGATCAAACTTATGCACCTGCTAGCACTCACACTTCATAAATTATTTCTTTTATCATTTACCTACTCGAGGACGAGCAGGAATTAAGCTTGGGGATGCTGATACGTCTCCAACGTATCTATAATTTATGAAGCATTCATGCTATTATATTATCTGTTTTGGATGTTTATGGGCTTTATTATACACTTTTATATTATTTTTGGGACTAACCTATTAACCGGAGGCCCAACCCAAATTGTTGTTTTCTTGCCTATTTCAGTGTTTCGAAGAAAAGGAATATCAAACGGAGTCCAAACAGAATGAAACCTTCGGGAGAGTTATTTTTGGAACGGAAGCAATCCAGGAGACTTGGAGTAGACGTTAGGGTAGCTTCGAGGTGTCCATGAGGCAGGAAGGCGCGCCCTACCCCCTGGGCGCGCCCTACCCCCTGGGCGCGCCCCCACCCTTGTGACTCCCCTGACCGACTTCTTTCGCCTATATATGTCCATATACCCTAAAAACATCAGGGAGCACAATAGATCAGGAGTTCCGCCGCCGCAAGCCTCTGTAGCCACCAAAACCAATCGGGACACTGTTCCGGCACCCTGCCAGAGGGGGGGACCCCTCACCAGTGTCCGTCTTCATCATCCCGGTGCTCTCCATGACAAGGAGGGAGTAGTTCACCCTCGAGGCTGAGGGTATGTACCAATAGCTATGTGTTTGATCTCTCTCTCTCTCTCTCTCTCTCTCTCTCTCTCTCGTGTTCTTGAGGTGATACGATCTTGATGTATCGCAAGCTTTGCTATTATAGTTGGATCTTATGATGTTTCTCCCCCTCTACTCTCTTGTAATGGATTGAGTTTTCCCATTGAAGTTATCTTATCGGATTGAGTCTTTAAGGATTTGAGAACACTTGATGTATGTCTTACATGTGCTTATCTGTGGTAAAAATTGGACATTCACGTGATCTACTTGATGTATGTTTTGGTGATCAACTTGCGGGTTCAGTGACCTTGTGAACTTATGCATAGGGGTTGGCACACATTTTCGTCTTGACTCTCTGGTAGAAACTTTGGGGCACTCTTTGAAGTACTTTGTGTTGGTTGAATAGATGAATCTGAGATTGTGTGATGCATATCATATAATCATGCCCACGGATACTTGAGGTGACATTGGAGTATCTAGGTGACATTAGGATTTTGGTTGATTTGTGTCTTAAGGTGTTATTCTAGTACGAACTCTAAGACAGATCGAACAGAAAGAATAGCTTCGTGTTATTTTACTACGGACTCTTGAAAAGATCGATCAGAAAGAATAACTTTGAGGTGGTTTTGTACCCTACCATAATCAATTCGTTTGTTCTCCGCTATTAGTGACTCTTTGTTGCATGTTGAGGGATAGTTATATGATCCAATTATGTTATTATTGTTGAGAGAACTTGCACTAGTGAACGTATGAACCCTAGGCCTTGTTTCCTACCATTGCAATATGGTTTGTGCTCACTTTTACCACTTGTTACCTTGTTGTTTTTATATTTTCAGATTACAAAAACCTATATCTATCATCCATATTTCACTTGTATCACCATCTCTTCGCTGAACTAGTGCACCTATGCAATTTACCATTGTATTGGGTGTGTTGGGGACACAAGAGACTCTTTGTTATTTGGTTGTAGGGTTGTTTGAGAGAGAACATCTTCATCCTACGCCTCCCACGGATTGATAAACCTTAGGTGATCCACCTGAGGGAAATTTGCTACTGTCCTACAAACCTCCGCACTTGGAGGCCCAACAACGTCTACAAGGAGAAGGTTGCATAGTAGAAATCAGAGGAGTAGTTCCTCGATGAAGATGCTGCAGACCCTCGTCATGGAACAGAAGGAGGAGTTGGCGAAGCTCCGCATCGAGCACCCGGCTGCTTTCAAGGTACATAATGCGGCCGTGGAACAGATGATGAAGGCTCGTGTCGAGAAATCCCGTGTCATGGACAGAATGAAGAAGATGGCGGAGGAGACGCGCAAGGAGATGGAGGTCGTGGAGGCAATGAAGAAGAAGTTATGACTCCATGGCCAACAACCCTTCATGTAGTAGAGAGCAGCACCCCAGACTTGTGTGTGCGTCTTCCTTCATTTTTTTGGGGTTATAATCTTCCTTCTTCTATTGCTCCTGTGTTTCTTATTTTGCTTCGTATGTTTTGCCACACGTGTCACGTTCTCTGTGAGGCATGAATAGAACAATGCTAACAATGAGATGACTAGCAAATTAGATCATTTTTTATTGCCATATGGCACTTTGGCTGCCGTGTTTCGTGTTCCTCGGTCGTACTCCAGTGGAAAACTTGAGTATGCCGCACGGTTCTTTGCTCCTCCTCAGGTCGTCGGCACATTTATACAAGCAGTCAAATCACAAGGCCCCGCCTTCCAGCAGTAATGAGCCGTCAAATCACGAAGGCCCTCGCCTTCTTGAAACCGACCAAGCTAGACCGCCCCCCTCTAGCCGTTTAAAAAATGTATACTTTTGTACAGTAGTAGTATCGATGGATTGCGCCATGGAGCAAAACTAAGAAGATGAAATTAAAGTAAAAAGGTTGTACATATAGAGAGCGCTCGTCACCAAATTATGCATATAGTACTATTAAAAAAGCTAGTATGTGCTTAAATGGGGTGCTAAATTCTATTAAAGAAATTAGCATACCTTTTTAGTTCTTGGGTACTTATTATTTATGCCACTAGTTGTGTATATTTACTCAGTTTTGCCATTTTACAACTACTCAAAAATGCCATTGATCCATGAGATGCCTGCTAAAAATGCAATTAGATATCTAAAAAATTCCATTGTTAAGTTAGATGTTTGCTCAAAAATGCCATTAGACATTGTTATTTTCACTTCAAACCCATTGACCATGTTATATGACAAAAATAAGCCGATTCTCACAATGATAAGTGTGGCCCCACTTGTCAGGAGTAACCAAGCGAATAATTTTACAGGAAAATAAGAACGTTGTTGGGATCAAGTAGGCCCCACACTTTATTTTACTGTAGTGAGATAGAGGGAGAGCTAGCATGTTGTTCCATCGGTATTTATGTCATTATAACGGACGCTGCTTCGGTGCCTTAAGGCACCTGCCTTTGGGCCTATGATAGGTGGGCCTAACAAGTGGTTGTCCCACCTGTCATAGACCCCAAGGTAGATGCCTTTAAGGCACCGAAGCTCAGTCCCATTATTACATGGCAAAAGAGATATGAGTCACAGTAATGGTGTCCAGCACAACACACCCCTCAAATAAAACTAAGCACCTTGAAATTCTTCGACAAAACTAAGCACCCTGAAATTCTTTGACAACTAAACTGCTGGCTATATGATGTTATCCATATATATATTGTACGTATATAATGTGAAGAAACGAGTGGTAGTACTATACCAACTAAAAGATGAACTGTAAGAAATACTAGTATGTACATACTGAAGAGTTAAAGTAACGAGAAGGAACATAACATAGTTCTGCTGGGGGCTTAGCACAACACACCCCTAAAATAAAACTAAGCACACCTGAAATTAAGCTAAGCAACTAATCCGGTAGACATTGCATTAGAACCACCATGAGCTTGAACCACACACTTGCCTCTTGCTCTTCATCCAACCCTTGTAGATATTGAAATAAAGGTAGGCATCCATTGCAGCGTAGTGGATGTGGTCTATATCTAGTACATTCCACTGCCATGCACAATGAAACTTGGGCGGAGGTTTCTTCAGTTTACCGTACGAAGGATGAACCATGGCTCCTGCCAGGGTCAGCATTGAAGGCTGATCATGGGAGGGCACGAGCCCATTCTTCTGGAGGTCGAAGGGGTTGCCTACAACGAGGCCTATCCGACCCAAGACTGTTATTTCGTTTGTAAAGTCTACAGTAAAGAATTTGACTAGGCCACCCTTGAGGAAGTTCTTAAATTCCTCGCACTCAACGTTGGCATGGCATATGTGCTAGACCAAGCATAAGTCATGCATGCAAACCTGGATCACGGCGGGCTTCATCTTCTCTTCCTCCTTTAGATTCTTCTCTTTGTCCAGGGTTGTGGTGTACTCAACATCTAGCCCAGCGACCCACTCATCATTTGAGTTTTCGAACATGTGTCTGAAGCGAGCAAGGCATCCTTTCACCATCGCAGAAGAACGGGTGTAGATGATGTCGAACTCATCACCGGTGATGGTTCTAGCCTTGTACTCACCGATGATCATGGAGATTTGGGACGCCATGGATTTGGGAGCAGGGTTAGGATTAGTGGAACTGCCGTAATGTGAAAGGACGGGACGACTAGGAGCAAACTGCTGTAATGTTAAAGGACGTCCGAGGATGAGTAGGAGTGAACTGCCAGTGGTTTTTTTATTGTAAAAATGCTGAGTGGGCCATGCGAACGGCAGGGTAGTGGCTTGCTTGGTGGATAAATGGATTCATGCATAGTACTATGCGGGCCCAATTAGATGTCATGTCTACTCGACGCCCAATTAAATGGCTTCTGATGTCATGTCAAGCGTCGGGAAAATTACAGGTGATACGAAGCTTTCCATTCTCCCATGCTACGGGCTTCTGAGAGCCCTTCGATCTGAGATCGAACGATTGCATGGCGTGATTCTTGACGTATGGGTGATTATCCTATCCTGGAGGATTATTCTGCAAATTTTTAGCAACTTAGAATGCGACCGTTCGATCTCAGATCCAAGGACTGCTAGCAGCCCGTATCATGGTCGTGCCTACTACGACCGTCGCCTCACTCGCCCTTGGAGATTTGACACGGTGCATTAGGCTATCTGATGTTGGCATGTCCTACATAGTCATCATTTAGTCACTCATACAACAAGGTTAGCTATAAGCTTGGCTATAAGAGTATTTTTTTACTTCTCTCTATCTGTTTCTTCGTAGTATTTATTGCATTTGCCAAGGAGTGACCTCTTCCAATGAAATGGTGCTTAGATCAGGTGCTAAGGGCATTAAATGGCATAGCAACTCAAGTCCCCAATGCATAGGTGCTTAGTTTTTTGTTACTAAGTTTGCTTCATTTAATTAGCTATAGACTCAAAATTGTCCTTTCACTTAGGTACACGCGCTTAGCATCATTTCTTCCCGAGGTCACCAAACTAGTCTCTCTCTTCTTAATTAACTTGCCACATCAGACTTTGTGCCTATGTTGCAGGCTTAGCACCTGTATGAGCAAGTACAATAGTGGGCTATAAGCACGCTTACATGGCATTTTTGCATATGTGGAGGAAAGAGGCAAGGAAAAAGTGGAGGAGTGGGCTCTCATACAAGAGCCAGCCTCTACATGGTGGAGCATTAGGAGAGGCACCAGTATACCATGGAGGTTGTCAGGAATCAGGAGACTCGCGCCAGTCGTAGCGCCATAGTTAAAATGATAATGGCAAGTCAAATCACGGGGCCCCACCTGTCCAGCAGTAACTCGCTGTCAAATCACACATCCCTACGTTTGCAGCAGCCTACTCCCTCATCTTCTCGCGTCTTTGTCGAACAGACTAGGCGGAACTGCCCCTCCTAACGTGCGGGAAAAGCCCCGCCCTTGAATTTTAAATAGTAATCTATGGATTGTGCCATGGAGCAAAGCCTCAAAAACGGTGGTACACATGTACGGAGTATACAGCACGCCCGTCGTGTTTGCGCCGCACCCTAGACGGTCGGTCGGTCTGGCACGCTGCTCTCCGAATGGAACGCGCATCATATTGCGTTTGCACACACATGTGGGACCACAATTGAGAACCGACCATAGGCACACTCCCCGGCCCTGCAAGTCGGGTGAGTTAATAGAAGAGAGAGTCGGGCGATAGTACTAGAGAAGTGTTGTACAGACGCTGGTGCTTGGATGATCCCTGCATGACACAGAAGATTAGTTCATCCATGCATGTGACCAGACTTCAGCAGACACGCCTGGATTGGCTATCGTCTACATATCGTGCATGCTGTGTTGTACATGGTTGTAGTTCTGATGAGACATCTAAAAAAATGTTTCCTGTCATCTTGCAATATTAGGTGTCATGTGCTTCGGATCACTGCGAGGTTTAAACAGTGATAACTGAGTTCCTCCAAGGCGCTGGTCATTGGGGGCGCATGCACGAAGACTACTCGGCTGCCATCTAGGTCAAGCCAGCTATGTTAATTAGGACATCTATCGATGGACCCCTTTTCTACGAGTTTATCTTTAATTTGAGCTTTGATCCTCGTCTAGTTTGTCCATCGGGATTCATGTTGTCTCTTTGGGCAGTGAGGTTATGGTTTCTTGTCATGTGGCATTTTTTCGTGTTATATGTTATGATCCGGTGCTTTGGATCAAATTGACGACAACTGCGCCTCCGGGGAACGTGCATGAAGACTTCTTGACAGTCATTGACAAGGTCAAGTCGGCCCCGGTAGACAAAAGAAAACTAGTACTCCACAATATAGGGAGGAGCCTCCGTGCTTGCTTGCTAGTGTTGCTCTCTTCACACTATCTCGTCCTCTCCGGATCTAAACACGACAGCGGTAGCCACACACTCTCTCTCTGCTCACCGCTGGTCACAGATCCAGCCGGATCCTCTCCGCCGAGGAAGGTGAGAAGGTGCAATGTTCACGCGGTCATCCTTGGCGACGGCTCTTACCCACTTACGGCGTGTCCCGATCAGTGTGCATTGCCGTTCTCTCCCAAGCACCACTGGCTAGGGAGGGCCTCTGATCCCTCCTTCCTCTCAGCCATAGTGTGGGCATATCCGGCCTCCCGCCGCCCACCTAGCGACATCCCGGTGACCCTCAGGTATAACTTCCTTCGAAACCGGCCTTGCTCTACTTCCCAAGCTCCTAACGATGCTTCATTTGTATCTTTTACTATTTCTCAGGCTCCCTCATAGATAGGACCGATCAGCTGTTTGAAAGCCACCTAAATTTTTTTACTGTTAAGAGGGAAAACTAGTTCGTGCACTCGAATCTAGTACTACTTGGTTCAAACAAGGAAGAAAGGGGGTGGGGGTGGGGGAAGATTTGTTACCTGAATCTAGGACTTGGTCGAAAGAGGAAGTAATGGGGGCGAAAAGTAGCAGAGACTGGCTATCCAACCGGTCTCTTGGTCTAATAGGGAAATAAAGAGAAACGCAGTACAAACTCAATATAAACCTGATCTATTGGTTGAAAAAGGAAAGAAAGTGGGGACTGGGGATAAGTCAACAGAGTAAGTCCAACACTAGATTTGCTAGCCTCACACGGTATAAGTTGGCTATACTGAAGAAAAATGGGACCAACCTAGATATCATGTTCTGATGTTTGTTGCCCCGAGCCACTATTATGTAATGGCACTGGTAAAATGTAGTAGTCGCACTGTTAAAAGTAAGGACACGTTAAACCAATATCATTTTCAATGTAATGCCTCCAGTAATATGAATCAATGGCAGTTTTTTTCATGTCCTGCTAAATTTCCCATTAAGATAAGTTGCTTCTTTTCGTTAGAAATGCAACTGTCCTGGTCCGCCTACTCTCTCGTGCCCAAATACCATCTCTGTAGCAGCTGTTAATGTAATGTTGCTGGTAAAATGAAGCAATGGCACCATTAAAGTAATGTCGTATTTAATGGTTGTCATAGTTAATCCTAATGCCCACACTAATATCTAGTAATGTTGTTGCTTTATAAATTGCTACTGTCCTTGTAGGATTGCCATTCAGATAAGGAACATGCTTCTTTTCATTTGATGTATGTTTCATCACGTGTCAGTCACCCTCCTTTCCACCTTTTTTGTGCAAACAGAGATATACATTTCACGCTTGATCTTAGTTGAACTGCACAAATGATATCCAAATTATAGTTGAACATTCCAGGAGCTTCACAACGAACCTTGATGTTGCTCAATTTTATTGCAACTAGTGAATAAGAAGCTCTGTGGGTTTGATTTTCTGATGGAAATGGAACCGGGGCCGGAGCCCTTTTCTTAAAAAAATGAAGAAGAAGCTGCTAGCTCATGGGACATTGCTTCATTTTAGGTGAACTGCACCAAAAGGTCCCATGAATTGAATCATCCATGTTGGTGACTGGTGTCATCCCTTCTATGATGGCGTTGACTGCAGATATGGTTCCCATCACGAGGTATGTTCCTTTTTGGTCTGACCGTTTGCCAAAGATCATGCATGTTGAATCTGCTCTTGTGCTACTGTTTTGGCACTGCCATGATAAAGCAGTAATGTTATTATTTTGCACCTTAATCTAGTGGCACTATTAATTTGAGGCAATGTTTTGGCACCGCTAGTGCCACTATTTTTTTTATATAACGAAAGAGGGGGTTTCCTCCGATTTCATTAAAGAAACCCAACCATAGAGAACCATTATCCGACAACATCTCAGTGTAAACGGGCAGTTATGCAACAACTACTAGAACAGACTGAGTACTAGTAGGAGCCAAGTTCGCCACATAAGCTAGGCAGGTAGGGGGGCGCAGCACCAGCTCGACCAAGTTTGGATTACAACCCAAATGCTACCACAGAAACATCAGGGGGGAAGATAGGGACTGAAAGAGCCAGCTTCAGCATCCCAGTCTAAGCACCCCGACCTGCATCCTTGCGATGCACGTACAGCTCGTTTGCCACCTGCTCGACCCTAGTGCCACTGATAAAATGAATTAATAATACAGTTAAAATAGAGCGAGTGTCCTCTCTACCATTTCATTTCCAATGTAGATAAAGAAAGTGTTTCTCTTTGTTCGTATATGTTTCATCAACTAGTCCCATTGTTAATGTTTAAGCATTTTTGCAAACTAGGGTGCTTAATTTTAGTTGATCTGCACAAAAATAGAGATTGGAATATCTCAAGGCACCTCCTTGTACTACCGCTGTACACTGATGTTCATCACTGGCAGAAGGTGTATCGGGGAGACTTGGGTCGATTTCCAATATGAGGCGTATTGTATGAGGCGTCGTAGGGCCCATCTCGCCCTCGCGGCATGGCATACTATGATACTATCGCAATATTTGCTTCTATTTATTAGTGTATGGTTCAGTGCCACTATAATGTAATCATGCTTTTTCATTATCTGTGCAAATAGGATTATTCAGCTGCATTTTGGTGGAACTGCACAAATGTATGGATGGAACCTTCATATATGCAGAGTGCGATGTCTGCCAAGTAAAAATTACCGACAACAACCATGCTCCATGCACGCATTTGCATCCACCACCACCAGTGGGATGTGTGGCGCTCTCTGTGGGTGGATCTTTCTCAGCAGCAAATCCTCTAACCAAATACTAGTAGCTTATATTGGCAGTTTTTGAGGGAGTACTCTTTTCTGAAAGAAACACCAATCTATTTTTCTTTATTTGTACATGGTGTCACAGCTTTGACCCAAAGGTCCAGAGCTATTTTAGGGTGATTGGCGTAGTACTCGGAGAATGATTGTAAGCATGATTTTCATTAGCTATCACACTGATTGTAAGCATGAGCAAATGGAAGATTAGGTTAGTGCGAAGCTTACCTTAAAGCCTACCATCGTCATTGAAATGAGGCGAGCATCGAGGGAACCATGGAGAACGGCAGGGAAGCGACGTCGCGCCATCCGACCTCCTCTTGCGGTGGGAGAACGAATACTCCTTTGGCACCGGATGGCTCTGCACCCTCACGAACGGCACATCGTACTCGATCAATTTGTTATCCTCTGGGTGCTTGACCTTCGACCAATACGCCCACCACCTCCGCCTGACTTTCGCCTAGGGCGAATCTCTCTACTCCATCGCCCATAGGAGATACTCGATGAACTCAAAGGACTGAGGCGTGACTGTCGCTGAGGAGTACATCGCTGCACTCATCGTTGTCGTCTCGCTCTTTCGCATACATTGCCACATGGCCCTCACTGTCCTCGAAATCTCCCACTCATTGTCAAACCAAGTAAAGATCTCCTTCAACCTGGCTAACTTTTCTTGGTCGCCATCGGCGATCTGCCTGATTTGTTGTTGCATCCTCTCCATAGATGTCCTTCTGAGTGGTCCAGTCCTAGCTTTGGAAGATGGGAGGAGAGACGGTGGTCTTGCAATAGAGAAGAGGGAGAGGCGAGACGGTGGTTTTGTAATGGAGATGATGGAGAGGAGAGGGTGGTTTTGAAATGGAGAAGAGGGAGAGGCGAGACGCTGGTTTTGGAATGGAGATGATGGAGAGGAGAGGAGGTGGTTTTGCAATGGAGAAGAGGGAGAGGCGAGATGGTGGTTTTGGAGTGGAGATGATGGAGAGGAGAGGAGGTGGTTTTGCAATGGAGAAGAGGGAAAGGAGCATGCGGCAGTGATTTAGGATTGGGCAAGAGGGCCGGGGCGCTATGATTGGATCAAAATCAAAATCAATTTACCCTTCAATTAAGAACGCGTGTCAGGACCGCGACTCGATGCCACATCGATCTAGCATGTAACACCTCATATCACTTTGCGGCCCCATGCACGGTATTCCCACGGGTGTCGTCTTACCTTTTCCCGGGACCATTTGCGCCTTTTGGCACACGTATATGATAGTGTCGCTAGCATCCATATGGTAAGGAGCCCGGGCTGACATGGCTAGTCGTAAACCCAAAGTGGCACAGACTTACAGGGACAGGCATCCATGACCCAGCATCGAACGTGTCGGTCATTAGCAAGTGAATCTGGGCTGTAGCACTGGGCTAGCAGGACTCCGGTAAACCGGGCTGTAGCGGGCTAACATGACTCCGGTATCCATCGCGTGACATTTCCCCGAAGGGACAGACACAGGAACGAAGAAGGACACATGCCGACCAGCCTAAGTGTTCCGGAGCAGTAGCAAGCTACCAAGGCTCAGTGGAGACACTAGGAGACATTTCCCGGTAAGAGAGGCTACTAAGAATAAACAACTAGATAGTCAGATCCCACACATACCAAGCATTTCAATCATACACACAATATGCTCGATATGTGCAAATACAACAAGGCATCACAACATGACTCTACAACACAAGTACTTTATTTAAAGGCTCAGGGAGCCATACATATCATACACACAAGTACGGGTCACACGACCCAGCATTCAAGTCATATAGACATACAAGCCAACAGCGGAAGTAACTTGTCTGAGTACAGACAACTAGTAAAATAAAAGAGGCTTGGGAAAGCCTGGCTATACTACATGGTCCTTCACAAGCTCAGGATCACCACCTGGGCCTCAGTCTACTCATCAATGTCAACGTCTACGAAGAACCCATCAGAAGGGGTTGCAGCGTCTTCAGAAAAATGTAAATTAAAGCAACATGAGTACAAAGGTACTCAGCAAGACTTACATCAGATCCTACATACATGCATATTATCAAGAAGCGTTGGTGGGTTATTGCAGCAAGCCAACTTTGACTCTTGGCTAAGCTATCCTACGAGACTCCAACTTGAAATAGTTTTGCGCACACGAGTCCACTACACACCACTTCAATACACTATCGAGGATCCACCTCCGTCTTCCTACGGAAGAGCCATCCTCGGAACTCACGCTTATCTTGAGGCTTTTAGTAGTTTCCAGTTTACTTGTCTATGAACTATATAGGCAACCAAGTAGTCCCTTACCGCGGATGCGGCTATTTGAATAGATGATGTCAACCCTGCAGGGGTGTACTTCTTCATACACGCTCTCACCACTTACCGCCGTTTACACGACATGTACTCGGCAACCTTCAAGCAGAAGCCCAACATGGGTGTCGGCCACGACCTACCTAAACACCTAAGTCTCTAGTCCAGGTTTATCGCCTATCCAGGTTCCATCCGCAAGGAGTCCAGCCGAGGTTTCCACATACGGCCCCGAACAATGTGTACAGGGTTCCCGAGATACCTAACGGGTAGCCGGTACACCATGCCACGTACCTACCGCATCACAGCCCACCCCGCGGTCAGCGCTGTCCACGGCCTCCAGTAGGCTACAAACACCAGAAACTACTTGCAACTCCTGGATAGAGGACTAGGGTGAATAAGAAGCCGAGAGGGTCCATTGGTTTCGGGCCCAATGCATGGTAGTAGCTGATTCTTAAATCACACATACAGATCTCAGTGCTTAAGGACGGCTTCAATGAAACAACCCACCATGTACTCCTACATGGCCTCTCATCGATACCTTTACCAAATCGTGTTCAACACATTACTCTCATACCCACATGATCATTTCACTCTAGCCCATCACCAGATGAACCAGACTTGACACGACTCTAAGCATAGCAGGCATAGCAAGGTAGGAACAACACATACATATGGCTCAATCAACTCCTACACATGCTAGTGGGTTTCATCTAGTTACTGTGGCAATGACAGGTCATGAAGAGGAAATGGGTTCAACTACCGTAGCACACAGCAGTTTGAAATGTGTTGTCTTAATGCAGTAAAAGAGAGCAGGAGCAAGAACATGGGATTGTATCGATATGATCAAATGGTTGGTTGCTTGCCTGATGGGTCGGTGCACTGGTATTGTTCTTCGTTGGGGAAATCACGATACTCTTCAGGGGCAGGACCTGCCGCAGAGAGCATCGATACACAATCATCACCAAACAATATGCAACAATATGATGCATGCATGAAACATGGCAACATGAGTGTGTTGGGCTAATGCAACTAAGACCAGATGGGTTTGAACTATTTTGAATCAAACATTCAAGTTTCAAACTCATATGTGGCCCGTTTAAGTGCTTTATCTTGTTCTGTATTAAACAGTAGGTTAAATTGTTTAAACTTGCATTAAACCAGTACAGATGGATAGATTGGATTTTTCTGATCATTTTTCATATATAAAACTTTGCATTTGGAGCTATAGATTAATTTCTATGATTGTATAAAGTTTGTGGTATTTACTGGAATTTCCTGTGTAATAATAATTCTAGTAAATAAATTACTGCGTCAGCATTACGTCAGGATGACGTCAGTGGTCAACGGAATAGTCCAGGTCAACCCTGACTAGTGTGTCCCATGTGTCAGTGTAATTAGTTTAACTAAATATTAATTAAAACTAATCCTGATTAGTTAACAGGGATGGGCCCCACCTGTCATTGACCCAGGAGGGTCAAACTGGGCCCACTCGTGGTCAAACGAGGGGTCAGCGGAGTCAACTCACCGGCGTTTAGCCGCCGGCGAGGCCGAACGCGGCGGCGAGAGTGGTTTTGTGCATTCCGGTGACCAAAAGAGCCGCGGAGGGCATCTACGTGTAGCTGGGAGCAAGCCGCAGCTCTTGGTGGCGTTGGTTGAGCTCGGGGTGGCCGGAAATGGCGCCGGCGAAGACCTTGGCGGCCGTCGGAGTTCGGGTGAGGTCGAACTCGAGGCTACAGGACACGGCGAGGCTCGTGGTGAGGGGCTACGGGTTGCTGCGGGTGTGGTGAGTGCGTTGGACACGGTGGTGTGGCCGGTGCTTGGCCGGAGACATGTTAGCGACGAGGTCCGCGGCGATGCGTGCAGGTGAGCTTCGTGCAGTCGCTACGGGGCTCGAGAGCGAGAAAGGAAAGGGGGGAGAGGTAGCTGGGCTCACGGCGATCTCGAGGAACCAGACGGCGTGGTCGGGGACGAGCTGGTGCAGCGGTGACGTCGAAGGGGATCTTCGGCGACGGTGGAGTTGGGAGAGGTCGGTGCAGGGGCTTCGAGGCAAGCGAGCGCTCGGGGCTCGGCTAGCTCGAAGAAGAGGAGGGCGGCGGAGCTCCTGGACACGATGGCACAGCGCAAGGACGACGGAGAGCACGACTACAGCGACGGTGCGGCTATGGTGGCGTCGGCCATGGCGTGGGAGAGCAAGGGAGAGAGGCAGGGGGAGAATGGATGTGTCCACGGGGTTCGGGGCACGACGTGGAGCTCATCCAGGCCAGCGGAGAGGCGAGGGGAGGAAGCAGGGCGGCGGGCAGCTGCGTGGCGCGCGCTGGTGCCGCCGTCGAGCACCTGCCTGCCTGCCTGGCGAAGGCAAGCAGCTCGCTGGAGCGGCTGCTGGGCTGGGCCGGCTAGATGGGCTGGTTGGTGGGCTGCCAGGTTAGTTCCCTCTCTCTCTTTTTATTTATCTTATTTTATTTATTCTGTAGCTTTGTGGACTTTCTAAAAATACCTAGACAAGTCCAAAATTCACCAAACTGCTCATGGCCATTAACTGGAATATATCCAGCATGGAACATTTTAGTTTGGGATTATTTGAGCATTGAAAATAATTTATATAATTTTAAATGCCCAAACTCAAATACTTATGATTTAATTCAAAAACCTTAGGATGACCTAGAAAATTGAGCACCACTTTTGGCAGAGGTTCTGAACCAAGACAAAAGTGATGGACATTTTAGAAGGGCATTTCAGGTTCATTGAAAAAAAATTAGTAAACCCTAGTTGGTTTCATAGGGGGCTGGGGGTTCTGTCATCCCCATTTCAAGTTTCTGTTGAGAAAAAAATAGACATGATGCAACACTCTAATGCATGAACTAGCTAGTGTGTGACAACTCACCCCCACTCAAAAGAATCTCGTCCCGAGATTTAGGTTCATCCGGAAAGAAGGCGGGGTACTCAAGTCGAAGACGATCCTCCCTTTCCCAAGTTGCTTCCTTCTCAAGTCGAAGACGATCCTCCCTTTCCCAAGTGGAACGCTCGGCTTGATCGAGGATACAAACGGGGTACTCTCGATATGTGAGATTATCTTGAAGATCAAGCATTTTGTGGTCCACTCCACGGATAGGATCCGAGAAGCAACGCCTGAGTTGAGAATCGTGGAAGACATCGTGGACTCTGGAGAGATGCGGAGGTAGTTCCAATTGGTAGGCAACTTCTCCTCGTTTAGCGAGAATGCGAAAGGGTCCAATGTAGCGAGGAGCCAATTTGCCTTTAATACCGAAACGATGGGTTCCCTTCAGAGGAGTAACCCGAAGGTAAGCCTTCTCATCAACCTCAAAAGTCATAGCCTTATGTTTTCGGTCGTATTGACTCTTTTGACGAGATTGGGCTGTTTTCAACTTTTCACAAACAATGCGAACTTGCTCTTCTGCTTCCTGGATCATGTCCGGGCCAAAGAATTGTCTTTCCCCGGTTTCTGACCAGTTAAGAGGCGTTCGACACCTTCGTCCATAGAGGACTTCAAAAGGGGCTTTACCCAGGCTAGATTGATAGCTGTTGTTATAAGCAAATTCGGCAAATGGAAGGCATTTCTCCCAGTCCATTCCGAATGAGATAACAGAAGCTCGAAGCATGTCTTCTAGAATCTGATTGACGCATTCTACTTGACCACTAGATTGAGGGTGGAAAGTAGTGCTAAAGGAAAGGCGAGTTCCCATAGCATTTTGGAAACTTTCCCAAAATCGAGAGGTGAAGAGACTTCCTCGATCCGAGTTAATTTCCAGTGGAACACCATGGAGGGATACTATTCGGGAGATGTACAAGTCTGCTAGTTGACTAGCGGTTATACTCTCGCGAACAGGCAAGAAATGGGCTACTTTGGAAAGACGATCGACAACGACGAAGATAGCGTTATTTCCTCTCTTGGTCTTGGGAAAACCGGTGATGAAATCCATACCAATTTTATCCCATTTCCATTCAGGAATAGCTAAAGGTTGAAGGGTGCCAGCAGGCTCTGCTTTTACACGACGACAGACGTCGCAACTAGCAACAAACTGAGCAATGTCTCTCTTCATCCTAGTCCACCAGAACCTCTGGCGTAGGTCCTGATACATCTTAGTGCTACCGGGATGAATGGTGAGAGGAGATTCATGAGCTTCCTTCAGGATCAATCGCCTCAGGTTTCGCATTTTGGGAACCACTAGACGGTTCCCGAAGTATACGACTCCTTGATCATCAATGGAGAAACAATTTGCAACTCCTTTCTTGATGTTTCTTTTGATGTGGGAAATCCCCGGATCTACCTTCTGCGCTTTGATGATCTGATCCGTAAGGGTAGGTTTCGCCACCAAGGTGGAAAGGAATCCTTGAGGAACAATGTGTTAAGTTTCTGAAATTCCTCATGGAGAAGTGGTTGACTTTGTTGTAACATCAGATTGTTACAATAAGATTTACGACTTAGTGCATCAGCCATGACATTGGCCTTTCCTGGGGTGTAAGTTATCCCTAAGTCGAAATCTGTGATCAACTCAACCCAACGTCTTTGCCTGAGATTCAAATCCGGTTGGGTGAATATGTACTTCAGACTTTGGTGATCAGTGAAGATTTCGCAATGATTACCAAGGAGGTAATGTCTCCAGGTTTTGAGTGCATGGACTACAGCTGCAAGCTCTATATCATGAGTAGGATAATTCTCCTCATGTGGGTGCAATTGCCGTGAAGCATAAGCAATTACGTGACGATCTTGCATGAGAATGCAACCTAGTCCTTGTCGCGAGGCATCGCAATAGATAACAAAGTCCTTAGAGAAATCTGGTGGTACCAATACGGGAGCAGATGTCAGGCGTCTTTTCAGTTCCTGAAAGCCGTGCTCACATTGTGGAGTCCACTCGAACTTTTTATCTTTCTTGAGGAGTTCAGTTAGAGGTTTAGCAACCTTGGAGAAGTTCTCGACAAAGCAGCGACAATAGCTCGCTAAGCCAAGGAAACTCCGAACTTGCTTGACCGATTCAGGTGGAGTCCAATTAAGGACGGCTTGAACTCGCTCAGGATTGACAGCAATACCCTTACCAGAAATTACATGTCCTAGATAGGTCACTTCTGGCAACCAAAATTCGCATTTAGAAAATTTGGCATAAAGGCGATGCTCTCGAAGTTTCATCAACACTAGCCTTAGATGTTCGGCATGTTCTTCCTCGTTCCTGGAGTAGATGAGTATATCATCGAGGTAAACCACGACGAACTTATCCAAATACTCCATGAAGATTGAGTTCATTAACCGAGAGAAAGTGGCTGGAGCGTTGGTTAAACCGAAGGACATGACGGTGTACTCGTATTGGCCATAACGAGTAACAAAGGCCGTTTTAGGAATGTCCTCGTTCCTGATTTTGATTTGGTGGTAGCCCAACCTCAAATCCATTTTGGAGAAGACTGAGGATCCAGCGAGCTGATCATACAGGTCGTTGATCCTGGGGAGCGGATACTTGTTCTTAATTGTGACCAAGTTGACGGGTCGATAATATACAACCATCCGGTGCGTACCATCCTTCTTCTTGACGAAGTGGATGGGGCAAGCCCATGGAGATGAACTAGGTCGGATGAAACCCTTTTTCAAGGACTCATCGAGTTGTTTCTTAAGTTCGGCTAGTTCAAAAGGTGCCATCTTATAGGGTCTTCTAGAAATTGGGACAATTCCTGGAATGAGATCTATCATGAACTCGACATCTCTGTCAGGTGGAACACCTGGCAATTCCTCTGCGAAGACATCCGGAAAGTCACGGACTACCGGAACGTCTTCGAGGTCTGGCAACGGACTGGCGTTAAGAGAATATAGCTGTCGCTTGGCTACTCGGGTCAAGACATTGACTATCTTTCCCGAAGGATGTGTGAGTTGAAGAGTCCTAGAGAAGTAATCAATCTTAGCATGATGGGCTGACATCCAGTCCATACCCAAGATGATATTAATATCCGAAGATTTGAGAGCTATCAAAGATGCGAGAAAAACAAATCTGTCGACTTGAATTTCATTCCCATGGCTTACTCTAGAAGTTTGCCATTTGGATCCCGGGGTTTGAATTACCATAGAGGTGGGCATCTCACAGAATGTGGTATTATGCAGTCGAGCATAGCTCTCGGATATAAATGAATGAGATGCTCCAGTATCGAAAAGAACAGATGCCGGGTGGCAGTTAACAAGGAGCATATCAAGAACGACATTTAGATCCTCTTAAGCTTCTTCAGCAGAGATACAGTTGACATGGCCACGTGCAGCGGTGGCCGGCTTGGTGTAGAACACTTTCCCTGTCGGCTTGCCATGGCCAACAGCTTTTCCAGACTGGTTGGGGTTGGTCTGGGGGCACTCGCGCAGCTAGTGGCCCGATTCCCCACACTTGAAGCATGTCACGGAGCTGGTGCGTGGAGAAGCATTGTTGGTTGGACCACCATAGGGCTTGGCTGGTGCAAACTGTTGAGCGGGGCGAGGCGCCTGATAGGATGGCCTCGGTGTGAACCTGGGTGGCAGGGCAGTGTTAGGTACCCACACCCGGTGCTTCTGAGGACCACAACCGGATGAGGAACCCATGTCACGGCCATGCTTGCGTGTTGCTTCATAATTAGTCTGACCAGACTCAGCACTGATGGCTTTGTTAACAAGCTTCTGAAAAGATGTGCACTCATGCAGATGGAGGTCACGGTGAAGCTCAGGGCTAAGTCCCTTGCGGAACCTTGCTTGCTTCTTTGCATCAGTGGAAACTTCCTCAGTTGCATACCGTGCTAGGTTACCGAACTCCCTGCTGTATGCATCCACAGAGAGTCGGCCTTGAGTGAAACTGCAGAACTCCTCACGTTTACGGTCCATGAGACCCTCCGGAATGTGATGTTCACGGAAAGCCTCGCTGAATTCAGCCCAAGTAGTGACCTGGCCCACTGGGCACATGGCTCCATAGTTCTCCCACCATAGACTGGCGGGGCCTTCAAGATGATATGCAGCAAATGTGACCTTCTCAGCCTTAGCTACGAGTGCAGAGCGTAGCTTGTGAGTAATACTGCGAAGCCAGTCATCAGCGTCGAGGGGCTCGACGGAGTGGTGGAAAGTGGGTGGATGTAACTTGATGAAATCACTGAGTGACACCAAGTTATTCCTCTGATGGTGTGCTGTGTTTTGCTCGATGTGCTCCAACAAACGGTTGGTCTCCCGCTTGTTTCTCTCGGCTTCCAGCATAACCTCGGCCAGAGAAGGAGGGTGAGGCAGGTTTGTTCCCCCAACTCTGCTGCCTTCGGCCTGCTCTGGGGGAGCAGGGTTGGTGCGGGTGTTAACCATCCTAGGAAAACAAGACAATGGTTTAGTCCAGGATGATAGGATTCTGACATAGAAATGTAGAATGTAATGGATAACTTGGAATGTAAGATGATCATCTGTATGACATGGTAGATACAGAAACTGCTTCTTTTATTCCATCGTCATACACACCATACAAGGTTTAGTACAGAACCAAACAAAGTACTACTACGGTGAAAAGAGGATTACATCTCATCGGAGGCATTCCAAGCTCCTATACATTATTTTTCTACACCTCCGGAAGGCAGTACAAGCTAAGTCATATCCTGCGAGTCACGCAGGACGGTGGACGATACAACTAGTACAATACTAGTGATACTACTACCGACTCAGATAGCTCCGTAGTAGTCTTCATAGAAGTCACCACCATAGCCTGGAAGCTCAACGTGATCATCCAGAAACAGTCGGTCCCGTGGAGCTTGTGGACCATAGGGGCTAGGATGAGGTCTTGGACCAACAAATGGTGGCCTGCGGGGACCACGAGGTGGGGTGATGCCTCCTACATCACGCCAATCCATCATGTTTGGCAGAGCAGATCTCATAGGATAGAGATCTCGCATATCCATATATCCAGCTTGCACAGCCGGTGCAAACCGAGTCAAAGTGGCCCAATGATCAGCACGGGTATTGAAAAGCTCTAGTCTCAAGGCCCGATTTTCACGGTCCTTATCTTCAAGCAACTGTGCAGTGGTGCGGGTCAGTGAATCCTCCTGAGTGGAGTCAGCATAGATAGCCTGGAGATACCCTTGTGCTCCCGGGAGTGAAGCTGGCATAGACCGGAAGTTGGAGTCCCGAAATAGGCTAGTCCTGACTCGCATGATGGTCATCATAGAGTAGGCAGCATCCTGCACAGCCATCTCAATAGTAACCTCGAGTCCATAGGAGTAGTGAAGGGGCTCGGTAGATCCAGGATAAGATGGAAATATCCTCACAGTGCAAAAATATTGACTTTGATTAAATTCTCGGAATTGCTCTTCGACCGTGTACTCAGGATACCAACGGTATCCAGCCTCAGTCATTACCCTGACCAACATGGCAGTATGGCCGGGTACATCTAGGCATCGAGTCAAACGAACCACTTGATTCTGAGGACGGGACGCCATCTGGAACATGATAAACACAAGACATTAAGATTCCTAGCAGAAATTGGACAGCATAACGGCTGTAAATGCTCAAAAAGGATTTTGAGGCATTTGACAAAGAATTGCATAGACACTCAACAACATCATATCAAGGTTCTGGGTCCATCTTAGCACATAATGGGGTAGTAGAACTAAACTAGGCTTGTATCCATCAAACCTATTAGGTACTACTGATTAGTAACACGTGAACCTGATAGAGAGAAGAGATCCTAATTCCTTAACCCCCGGTGGAAGAATAGACTGACTCAGATCAGCATGTCATGAGATAAAGGAGTAAAAAGAGCCTTACGTTCCATCCCACAATCAATTCCCCTACATATAACTAAAGCATTTCTAGACTCAACATCGACCAGTTTGGCTTGGAGAACCTACAGGCAGTCCGGCTTTGATGCCAACGCTGTCAGGACCCCGACTCGATGCCACATCGATCTAGCATGTAACACCTCATATCACTTTGCGGCCTCACGCACGGTATTCCCACGGGTGTCGTCTTACCTTTGCCCGGGACCGTTTGCGCCTTTTGGCACACGTATATGATAGTGTCGCTAGCATCCATATGGTAAGGAGCCCGGGCTGACATGGCTAGTCGTAAACCCAAAGTGGCACAGACTTACAGGGATAGGCATCCATGACCCAGCATCGAACGTGTCGGTCATCAGCAAGTGAATCCGGGCTGTAGCACTGGGCTAGCAGGACTCCGGTAAACCGGGCTGTAGCGGGCTAACAGGACTCCGGTATCCATCGCGTGACATTTCCCCGAAGGGACAGACACAGGAACGAAGAAGGACACATGCCGGCCAGCCTAAGTGTTCCGGAGCAGTAGCAAGCTACCAAGGCTCAGTGGAGACACTAGGAGACATTTCCCGGTAAGAGAGGCTACTAAGAATAAACAACTAGATAGTCAGATCCCACACATACCAAGCATTTCAATCATACATATGCTCGATATGTGCAAATACAACAAGGCATCACAACATGACTCTACAACACAAGTAATTTATTTAAAGGCTCAGGGAGCCACACATATCATACACACAAGTACGGGTCACACGACCCAGCATTCAAGTCATGCAGACATACAAGCCAACAGCAGAAGTAACTTGTCTGAGTACAGACAACTAGTAAAATAAAAGAGGCTTGGGAAAGCCTGGCTATACTACGTGGTCCTTCACAAGCTCAGGATCACCACCTGGGCCTCAGTCTACTCATCGATGTCAACGTCTACGAAGAACCCATCAGAAGGGGTTGCAGCGTCTTCAGAAAAATGTAAATTAAAGCACCATGAGTACAAAGGTACTCAGCAAGACTTACATCAGATCCTACATACATGCACATTATCAAGAAGGGTTGGTGGGTTATTGCAGCAAGCAAGCTTTGACTATTCACTAAGCTATCCTACGAGACTCCAACTTGAAATAGTTTTGCGCACACGAGTCCACTACACACCACTTCAATACATTAACGAGGATCCACCTCTGTCTTCCTACGGAAGAGCCATCCTCGACACTCACGCTTATCTTGAGGCTTTTAGTAGTTTCCAGTTTACTTGTCTATGAACTGTATAGGCAACCAAGTAGTCCCTTACCGCAGACGCGGCTATTCAAATAGATGAAGTTAACCCTGCAGGGGTGTACTTCTTCATACACGCTCTCACCACTTAACGTCGTTTACACGACATGTACTCGGCAACCTTCAAGCAGAAGCCCAACGTGGGTGTCGGCCACGACCTACCTAAACACCTAAGTCTCCAGTCCAGGTTTATCGCCTATCCAGGTTCCATCCGCAAGGAGTCCGGCCGAGGTTTCCACATACGGCCCCGAACAATGTGTACAGGGTTCCCGAGATACCTAACGGGTATCCGGTACACCGTGCCACGTACCTACCGCATCACAGCCCACCCCGCGGTCAGCGCTGTCCACGGCCTCCAGTAGGCTACAAACACCAGAAACTACTTGCAACTCCTGGACAGAGGACTAGGGTGAATAAGAAGCCGAGAGGGTCCATTGGTTTCGGGCCCAATGCATGGTAGTAGCTAATTCTTAAATCACACATACAGATCTCAGTGCTTAAGGACGGCTTCAATGAAACAACCCACCATGTACTCCTACATGGCCTTTCATCGATACCTTTACCAAATCGTGTTCAACACATTACTCTCATACCCACATGATCATGTCACTCCAGCCCATCACCCAGATGAACCAGACCTGACACGACTCTAAGCATAGCAGGCATAGCAAGGTAGGAAGAACACATACATATGGCTCAATCAACTCCTACACATGCTAGTGGGTTTCATCTAGTTACTGTGGCAATGACAGGTCATGCAGAGGAAATGGGTTCAACTACCGTAGCACACAGCAGTTTGAAACGCGTTGTCTTAATGCAGTAAAAGAGAGCAGGAGCGAGAACATGGGATTGTATCGATATGATCAAATGGTTGGTTGCTTGCCTGATGGGTCAGTGCACTGGTATTGTTCTTCGTTGGGGAAATCACGATACTCCTCAGGGGCAGGACCTGCCGCAGAGAGCACCGATACACAATCATCACCAAACAATATGCAACAATATGATGCATGCATGAAACATGGCAATATGAGTGTGTTGGGCTAATGCAACTAAGACCAGATGTGTTTGAACTATTTTGAATCAAAGATTCAAGTTTCAAACTCATATGTGGCCCGTTTAAGTGCTTTATCTTGTTCTGTATTAAACAGCAGGTTAGATTGTTTAAACATGCATGAAACCAGTACAGATGGATAGATTGGATTTTTCTGATCATTTTTCATATATAAAACTTTGCATTTGGAGCTACAGATTAATTTCTATGATTTTTTAAAGTTTGTGGTATTTACTGGAATTTCCTGTGTAATAATAATTCCAGTAAATAAATTACTACGTCAGCATTACGTCAGGATGACGTCAGCGGTCAACGGAACAGTCCAGGTCAACCCTGACTGGTGGGTCCCGTGTGTTAGTGTAATTAGTTTAACTAAATATTAATTAAAACTAATCCTGATTAGTTAACAGGGCTGGGCCCCACCTGTCATTGACCCAAGGGGGTCAAACTGGGCCCACTCGTGGTCAAACGAGGGGTCAACGGGGTCAACTCACTGGCGTTTAGCCGCCGGCGAGGCCGAACGCGGCGGCGAGAGTGGTTTTGTGCATTCCGGCGACCAAAAGAGCCGCGGAGGGCATCTACGTGTAGCTAGGAGCAAGCCGCAGCTCTTGGTGGCGTTGGTTGAGCTCAGGGTGGCCGGAAACGGCGCCGGCGACGACCTTGGCAGCCGCCGGAGTTCGGGTGAGGTCGAACTCGAGGCTACGGGACACGGCGAGGCTCGTGGTGAGGGGCTACGGGTTGGTGCGGGTGCGGTGAGTGCGTTGGACACGGTGGTGTGGCCGGTGCTTGGCCCGAGACACGTCGGCGACGAGCTCCGCGGCGATGCATGCGGGTGAGCTTCGTGCAGTCGCTATGGGGCTCGAGAGCGAGAAAGGAAAGGGAGGAGAGGTAGCTGGGCTCACGGCGATCTCGAGGAACCAGACGGCGTGGTCGGGGACGAGCTGGTGTGGCGGTGACGTCGAAGGGGATCTCCAGCGACGGTGGAGTCGGGCGAGGTCGGTGCAGGGGCTTCGGGGAAAGCGAGCGCTCGGGGCTCGGCTAGCTCGAAGAAGAGGAGGGCGGCGGAGCTCCTGGACACGACGACACGGCGCAAGGACGACGGAGAGCGCGACTACGGCGACGGTGCGGCTACGGTGGCGTCGGCCATGGCGTGGGAGAGCAAGGGAGAGAGGCAGGGGGAGAATGGATGTGTCCACGGGGTTCGGGGCACGACGTGGAGCTCATCCAGGCCAGCAGAGAGGCGAGGGCAGGAAGCAGGGCGGCGGGCAGCTGCGTGGCGCGCGCTGGTGCCGCCGTCGAGCACCTGCCTGCCTGCCTGGCGAAGGCAAGCAGCTCGCTGGAGCGGCTGCTGGGCTGGGCCGGCTAGATGGGCTGGTTGGTGGGCTGCCAGGTTAGTTCCCTCTCTCTCTTTTTATTTATCTTTTTTTATTTATTCTTTAGCTTTGTGGACTTTCTAAAAATACCTAGACAACTCCAAAATTCACCAAACTGCTCATGGCCATTAACTGGAATATATCCAGCATGGAACATTTTAGTTTGGGATTATTTGAGCATTTAAAATAATTTATATAATGTTAAATGCCCAAACTCAAATACTTATGATTTAATTCAAAAACCTTAGGATGACCTAGAAAATTGAGCATCACTTTTGGCAAAGGTTCTGAACCAAGACAAAAGTGATGGACATTTTAGAAGGGCATTTCAGGTTCATTGAAAATATTTTTAGTAAACCCTAGTTGGTTTCAGAGGGGGCTGGGGGTTCTGTCATCCCCATTTCAAGTTTCTGTTGAGAAAAAAATAGACATGATGCAACACTCTAATGCATGAACTAGCTAGGGTGTGACAACGCGACCCCACATTAACTAGTCTCCCTTTTATTCTGGGTCATAAGTGACCATGATTTTCACAAATAAAATATATGTTATATGTTGCAGAAATAATATAATTTGGAAGTACATTCAGATACGAACCAAATGATACAGTTTTTGGTGACATGCATTCACATTTTGCTTGTCAAATACAATACATGGTCAAACTTTGACCCAAAATACAAAAAACAAAAAAAAAATACTTCCAAGACCAGCGCCGCTCCTCTCCTCTTAAACCACCGCCGCTCCTCTCCTATTCCAATCTAAATCCAGCACCACTCCTCTCCTCTTCCATTTCAAAACCATCGCTCCTCCTGTCCTATTCCAATCCAAAACCAGCGTCTCTCCTCTCCCGTTCTAGTCCAAAACCAGCGCTGCTCCTCTCCTCTTCCATTCAAAAACTACCGCCGACGAGTGAAGGTGTTGTGGAGAACTAGATCAATGGAGGAGTACAACCGATACATGAGGATCGCAGACGGTGACCCTGTGAAGCTAGCTAGGATGTTGGAGATACAATCTTGGTTTGACAACAAGGACGAACTAGCGGCGATGGGGACATCCATGGCCAAATATCTGCAACAGAGCGAAAAGGCGGTGGTGGGAGAAAATAGATTCAACAGATCCGAAGGGAGTCACGCGGGAGTACATAGAGCTGCTCCTTTGGGCCATGGAGAAAACAGATTCACTGAATCCAATCATGAGGGAGCGGTGGCGGGAGTATTGATCCCAGATGGAGCATCCACCAGAGATTGAAGGATCGAGCATCTACAGGGTGTCGTGCAAGAGCAAGCTGGTGGAGTCTTCGTCGACCGAACCCAACTGCAAGAGTAGAAAAGCAGTTGCCCCGGTGACGCTTCCCCGCCATCCTCTCCCTCGCCGTTCATATCATCTCACGGGACGGATGTCTGCTGTCGAGGAATAGGAGGGGACTGCCCCCCCCCAGCCCAATAGTCGGGAAGGTTGTGAATTGTTAGGAGGAGCTTAGGGTTGTCAGTATTTGTAGGTTGTGAATTGTGTTTTGTGTTGTGTATTTTGAGAGTACTTTCAGATATGAATGTCTTTTGAATTTCCGATTTGCAGTATTGAGCATATGAAGTGTTTTATGAATTCAAGAGAACTATTTTTAGCACTTAAAGAATGTAGTTTCATAGGAGTATAAAAGTGCAGACAATGTGATTCTCAAAGAAGAAACTGCAAGTTCAATTTCTGATAAGAAACTACAAGTTCAGTTTCAGATAAGAAACTGCAACTTTCAAAGGCAGAGCATTTATATTAACACGACCTTTTCAAACAAGGATCACATCATGTTCAAAGTTTTATTCATGATCGAAAATGGAACTACCAGCTAGTTAACATCATGCTGATCAACATTCATGCATAGCACATCTTCATATGATGCACAATCAAAAAGATATGCTATTTTCAAAATGCCCACACAATGTCGAGTCTGCGAAAAACAGAGAAAACGAGGTACGAAGTTTTGGCAAGTGTTGGACATGGTGTGCGTAGATGACAGTGGGGACCCACATGTCATTAATGGTAGAGGCAAAAAAATTGGAGATATTTTCCCTGCATCAGGTGGAAGTCGAACCCGGGCGGAACAACTGTCGGGTAGTGTCACTTGGCCACTAGGCTAGTTCAGTACTTTCATTACAAAGATGGCACTACATCAGGTGGTCCGATCTCCTCCTGCACCTTTGTGCGCTCGCCGCGGTGCCGCTGTCTGCCGTTGTGAACATGCTGAACAAACGAGAGGAATTTAGAGAGGAATGTACATGGAGAGGAGGACAGTCGGGACCCACCAGGTCTATGGCCGTACGCAAGCAAGTGGCTCATTGAAAAATACTTCCTCCTAATGCTATACTGACCTTGGGGCCCATAGGTTTGTCAACATAGTTACCTTTTTTTAGGTGCTTCAATGTAGTTACGAAAGGAGATAAATTCACAACGAAGTCGAGGAGTTGGCAGGTATCATGTATTATCAGTGGGGCAGCAAGTATCAGCTGGGTTGTGGGCTGCCCCATCTAGGCTTTCTTTTTTAACATGCGCAGCCAATGACATGCTGGTTTGTATTTTCTTGAGGGTTGTCATGTTCCGACCGGCCTATGGACCTCCCATCCGAGGTTTTATTTTTCCTGAAACATCGGCAACCCAACTTATGTATTTTTTTCAAGAAAACGCAGAGGTCTGTTCTATTTTTCTATATAAGAGTAGGAACGCCTGGTCCAACTTATGTTTCCCTTCTAACTATATTATATATATTAAAATTATTATATATGTTATTGTATATTATTGTTATTATCATTATATATTTAATAGATACTTACATATGTAAGAAAACAATATTCCACATCTTATTAACTTATAAAAATAATTTCTTAACAATAAAATCCTGGAATTTTTTGGCAACGAAAATCCTGGTGATTGTGTACAAAAGCTTGGTAAGATTTAAGGACCAATGTAATAATAAATCACTTATTATTTAAATATATTTATAACAAAATGCTCAGCTCCAGTTTATTTTTCGATAACATTGTTGCGCCCAACCCAACATTATAACTAGAATCAGCCCAGCAAAATCATGTATTTCGAGAAAGTGCAAATGGCCTACAATTTTTTAGGAAAATAATTAATGGGCCACATAGACGCTACATTATTTGTTCCCCAGCCCAGCAAATGGACTGTAATTCTAAAAAAAGATCAAAATTGACTGTAAATTCTGAAAAAATGGGTTGAATACGTGCCACATTTTTGGAGGCTGAAATGGGGCCAATAGGTCGAAGCCAACGCAAGTCGTTGTCAACTTAGTCAACAAATGATTCTAACAGTGTTAGCTGTTGGATTTACATCCAACGACCGGCATCCATCTTCAATCTCTCGTATTCTTCCTCCAGCGCTGTCGGAACCACCTGCTCCCGCCACCTGCTGCTAGCAGCTCTGCTTAGCATGCTTTGCTGTGAAGCGCTACCCCACCGCCGGCTAGGCCATCCCTCCACACCTCCACCCCTCCACACCTCCTGTTCTTCTCCACCGACTATCAAACCACACTGCACCAGAACCAATTAACCCTCGTATACCTCTCCGTCTGTGACTCCACTCCCGCGTCTTCCCATCTCCGGCTCGTTGCTGTCCAGGGCCTCGCCGTCGTCCACCACCTTGCATGCGCTCAGCGCGGCGTGGTCAACATGGTCAATAAAAGATATCCATCGGAAGTGGACTGTACATGGAGAGGCTGACAGCTGGGTCCACGGCCGCACACAAGGAAATGCCTCCTTATTACGCGCAAAATAATGATTCCTCCACCTGATAGCTGGGACCCACCGGAAGGGCCTCTGTATTTTGCAAAAAAATGTAACCCCCGCTGACAGGTCGGACCCACCAGCTATATCTTCGCACGCAAGGAAGTGCCTCGTTATTACACACACAAAAAATGAATACCCCCTGCTAGCTGGGACCCACCATAGTGGGAGGCTAACTTGTGGGCCTACTAAGTTGACGAGGATGGAGGGCTTTGTCAACTTAGTCAATATGAAGGATTCTAGCTCCAGTGATCGTACGATGTCCATCCAACGACCGTAGTGCTTCTTCAACCTCTTCTTCCTCCAGCAGCCCAAACCAGCGTCGGTCGTGCCGCGTGCTCCTGCCTCCATGGCCGGCTGTGAAGCCGCGGAGGCCTCACGGCCACTACTACTCCCACCGCTGGACAGGCCATCCACTCACCCACACCCCCAGTTATTCTGTGGCGATGGCAGCCTCACACCGTAGCCGAACCAATGAACCCTCGTACTCCTCTCTGCGTGGGCTTCCATCGCCGCATCTTCCCCAGCTCCACGTCATCCCCTTCCTGGTGCTCTCGACGCGGCGTAGTCAACGTGTTCAAGGAACGACTTCCATCAAAAGACTACTGTACGTGAAGGCCGACAGCTGGGTCCATTGCAGCAGCAAGGAAGTGCCTCCTTATTATGTGCCAAATAATTATTCCTCCACCTGACAGCAGGGACCCACCGAACGGGCCACCGTATTTCACGAAAAAAATTGTTTCCCCCCTGACTGTGGGACCCACCAGCTACATCTTCGCATGCAAGGAAGTGCCTGACAATAGGGACCCATCTGGTTGAAGCGTACGTTTCGTTGTCATTCTGGTCGCGAACATGTACATACATACTGGTCGATCGGTCTGTTGGCAGGCTGCAGCGATGAACCGTGACCGTGTAAGGAGGGGCACGTGTCGTAGTAGAGGCGCGCACGTGTCATATGAGAGGCACGCACGTAGTATGTCATGCAGTCTCGTTAATATCGTGTACACGTATGTACAACGTCCAGGATGCAAGAAAGTAAATATGGCCACGTACTACATACGGGCGGGGTCTCGAACGCCTACTCGCGCATACGTACAGCCAGGTCTCATGTACATGGCTGGGTCGGAATAGAGAAACCGCGTCGTCGTTGTGTTCATTGGGAGCCAACCGGCTTGGATGGAACAACCGATCGAAACGAGGCATGGCTGTTGGGTTCTATGGTAGGGTGCATCGACTGCAAATTAAAAAATTCCTACGCGCAGAACATCTAGGAACATGCTAAGGGAGATGGATCACAAATCGTTACCACTAGACGCGCAGTGCCGTGCAGCAGAAGTAGAGTTGAGGCAGCGCATTCCTGGAGTCGCCTCGTGTTCCCGGAGTCGTGTCCTCCTTGCCCGTCTCCCATGTAGCCGATCGGATCCTGCGAACAGGTTCGCCGGAGCGGCGCAAGTGCACCACCTCTAACGGTATCCGCGCGTGCAGGAGGAACGTCGTGCGGCGGACTACTAGGTCCGATCACACAACCGGCGACGAGTGGAGGTGGCTAGTTGCAACACGTGTGAAACCCTAACGACGGCGCTGAAGCGATCAACTAAATAAGTGTGCCGCACCTCCACTATTTAAGGCATCCTTTGCGGGCTCAACACTTGGGACTTGCACGGATCCTAAAGCCCAAAGTCTACTCGGTCGCGTTCCAAGTCCAGCTGGGATCACATCCGACCAGTGTTCCTTCCCTTAAGCACGCGACCCCTTAGGTTCAAGTCGGTTTGGTCACAGTTCGGATCACCTCCGACCTGCACGGTTGGTAGAAGCCTCTAGCAAGGTGTCCCGACCACCAAGCAGACTATGAAGCTGGTTAGGCGAACCTGTACATTGTGTCACACTTCTGTTCCCTTTGCCTCACGATATATGTTGTCAGGCTCAAGGCAAGACTATCATCCTTGTGCTAGCCCGACCTCTTTCTCGTTCCAGTGATACCAACCACAAACTGGATTATCTCATAATCCTTGTCGCATGGCTATGCTTATCATGGTCGGATCACATGAGGGCCCCAGAGTATATCTCTCCTGATCGGAGGGGCAAATCCCATCTTGCTCAACCATGTCTCGCAGCATGGACTGGACAAACCCAAAACCTACCTTTGTAACTACCCAGTCACGGAGTAGCGTTTGGTCGGCCCAAAGCAAATCTGTCACCATCCCGAGTACATGCATCAACTTAGGTCTTAGTACATAGAACGTATGTTGTACTAGAGACTCACAGATGACATATCGCTACATCTCATAGTTGGGTATGTCCAACTTGGAGCTTATCTCAACTTGGATTTGACTACGTCGAATCCGACCAGATCCTTCCTGAAAGCACAAGTGTTCCCTGGGTGATTTTGGTAATTGATGTCAACATATCTCTTGTTGGACTAACACTTTCACCTAGTATGTTTCAGACAAGTTAAACAATGGAGTGGCATGGACTAAAGGATGTGGAACCCCTTCAAGATGCTAAGGACAAAGGATTGGCTCAAGCTCCAAGATCAAGACTCTACATTTTATATTTGAGTGATCCAAGATCACATTGAGTCTATAGGAAAAGCCAATACTATCAAGAGGGGATGAGGTGTTGCTTAATGGCTTGCTTGCTCAAAGTGCTTAGTGATATGCTCCAAAGCCTTCAACTACTTTCTCACATCCACATATGTCCTAAACCCAAAAGTCTAACTCGGCCCCACCGATTCTTTCTATCCGGCGCCACCGAGTTCAGATGTCTTAGCCACTGCCACAAACCTTAGGCAAATCGGTCTCACCGATAGGGATCTCGGTCTCACCGAGATGGGATTGTAATCTCTCTGTGTATGTCCATTACCAAAATCGGTCTCACCGAGTTTGAGCAATCGGTACTACAGAGATTACAATGCAAAATCTCTGGTTAACTTATTACCAAAATTGGTCCTGCCGAGTTTGTGTAACCGGTCAAACCGAGTTTGCCTGACCAACTCTCTGGTTAGCTTATTACCAAAATCGGTCCCACCAAGTTTGTGTAATCGGTCTCACCGAGATTACGTTATGCCCTAACCCTAACCATATCGGTCCTACCGAGTTGCATGTTGGTCCCACCGAAAATCCTAACGGTCACTAGATTTGTTGAATCGGTCTGACCGAGTTTACCAATTCGGTCCCACCGAGTTTGGCAAGTTGTGTGTAACAGTTAGATTTTGTGTGGAGGCTATATATACCCCTCCACCCACTCTTCATTCATAGAGAGAGCCATCAGAACAAACCTACACTTTCAGCATACATTTTCTGAGAGAGAACCACCTACTCATGTGTTGAGGCCAAGATATTCCATTCCTACCGTATGAATCTTGATCTCCAGCCTTCCCCAAGTTGCTTTCCACTCAAATCTTCTTTCCACCAAATCCAAATCCTGTGAGAGAGAGTTGAGTGTTGGGGAGACTATCATTTGAAGCACAAGAGCAAGGAGTTCATCATCAACACACCATTTGTTACTTCTTGGAGAGTGGTGTCTCCTAGATTGGCTAGGTGTCACTTGGGAGCCTCCGACAAGATTGTGGAGTTGAACCAAGCAGTTTGTAAGGGCAAGGAGATCGCCTACTTCGTGAAGATCTACCGCTAGTGAGGCAAGTCCTTCGTGGGCAACGGCCATGGTGGGATAGACAAGGTTGCTTCTTCGTGGACCCTTGGTGGGTGGAGCCCTCCGTGGACTCGCGCAACCGTTACCCTTCGTGGGTTGAAGTCTCCATCAACGTGGATGTATGATAGCACCACCTATCGGAACCACGACAAAAACATCCGTGTCTCCAATTGTGTTTGAATTCTCCAAACCCTTCCCTTTACATTCTTGCAAGTTGCATGCTTTACTTTCCGCTTCTCATATACTCTTTGCATGCTTGCTTGATATGTATTGTGAGTGTTAAGCTTGTGCCTAAACTCCACTCTAACTTGAAGAAGTTAAAAACTGTAACTTTTGGTACTTAGTGTCTAATCACCCCCCCCCCTCTAGACACCTCTTCTCGATCCTTTCAATTGGTATCAGAGCATTGGTCTCCATTGCTTTGGTTTAAATACCATTGGAGGAAGATGGATGAGTCTACTATTGGGAGTCTAAGACATAGAGTGCCTATACTTGATGGAGAGTACTTCCATGAGTGAAAAAATGAGATGCTTGTGATTTTCAATCAATGTCATTTGAACAAGTACATTGCTAGCCCTTATGCACCTCATGTTAATTGTCACGCCCAATATGCGACCCTATCCAAAAGGAACTCGAAGGTCCCACCAAGGATAGACCCGCATATTGAAATGCTTTTGCAAGGTGGATATCATTACATCAACATTACATAATAGAAGGGGATACATACATAAGGCATACAATGCCACATGAATACAACATCACAGTACATCAGAGCATCATCCGACTATGGATGAAACACAAATAGAAACTCAAACGACATCCACCCTGCTAGCCCAGGCTGCCGACCTAGAACCTATCCCTGATCAAAGAAGAAGCAGAAGAAGAACTCAACGCAAGCAAGCATCGCTCTCGCGTTATGATCATCACATGAACCTGTACCTTCAACTGATGTTGTAGTAATCTGTGAGCCACGAGGACTCAGCAATCCCATTACCATGGGTATCAAGACTAGCAAAGCTTAAAGGGAAAGGAAGGGGTAAAGTGGTGAGGCTGCAGCAGCGACTAAGCATATATGGTGGCTAACATACACAAATAAGAGCGAGAAGAGAAGCAAAGGAACGGTCGTCAACTAGCAATGATCAAGAAGTGATCCTGACTCCTACTTACGTCAAACATAACCCAGAAACCGTGTTCACTTTCCAGCCCCCGCCGAAAAGAGACCATCACGGCTACACACGCGGTTGATGCGTTTTAATTCGGATCTGGGGTCAAGTTTTCTACAACCGGACATTAACAAATTCCCATCTGCCCATAATCGCAGGCACGGCTTTCGAAAGATTATACCCTGCAGGGGTGTCCCAACTCAGCCCATGACAAGCTATCGCGATCAACGAAGGAATAGACCTTCTCCTAGGAAGAACCGATTAGACTCGGAATCCCGGTTTACAAGACATTTCAACAATGGTAAAACAAGACCAGCAAAGCCGCCCGAATGTGCCGACAAATCCTGATAGGAGCTGCACATATCTCGTTCTCAGGGCACAACGGATTATCCAAACTTCCGGTAGGCCAGCCCAGAGTTGCCCCTAGTGGCCACCGGCGGTTGACAGGTTGGACCAACACTCACGACGAGCACTGGCCCGGGGGGGTAAATAAAGATGACCCTCGGGCTCCGGAAACCCAAGGGAAAAAGGGCTAGGTGAGGCAAATGGTAAAACCAATGTTGGGCCTTGCTGGAGGAGTTTTATTCAAAGCGAACTGTCAAGGGGGTCCCATAAATCACCCGACCGCGTAAGGAACGCAAAATCCGGGAACATAACACCGGTATGACGGAAACTAGGGCGGCAAGAGTGGAACAAGACACTAGGCAAAAGGCCGAGTCTTCCACCCTTTACCAAGTATATAGATGCATTAATAATATAAGAGATATTGTGATATCCCAACCAAAATCCTGTCCACCATGGAGCAATCTTCAACTTCACCTGCAACTAGCAACGCTATAAGAGGGCTGAGCAAAGCGGTAACATAGCCAAGCAACGGTTTGCTAGGGAGGGTGTCAAAGGTTAGAGGTTCATGGCAATTTGGGATGGCTTGAGTAAATAGGTGATAGGTAGCGCAACATAGCGATAGAACGAAGCAACTAGCATAGCAATGATAGTAGTGAGATCCAGGGTAGCGGTCATCTTGCTTGAAATCCCGCAAGGAAGAAGAATGAGTCCATGAAGTAGGCGAACCAACGTAGTCGAACGAATCCTCACGAACGCAACGTTACCGGAACTAAGAAGCAACACCGGAAAGAAGCAAGCAACATGGTAAATGCACAAGCATAAACATGGCATGATGCACAATCAAGTATGATGCATGTCCGGTTAATGAGGCATGGCATGGCAAAGGCAACCAAACAATACTACAAGTTAAGTGGAGATCAATATGCAATGAGTTGCATATTGACGAAACACCACATTCATTTATTTAGTTAGCTCCCGTTTAGGTACCCAACAATATTAAATGTTGATTAACATGGCAAGAAGTGAAGCATATGAAAAACTACCTATCTAAACAAGTTTAAATGAGGCCGGAACAACAAACAACATTTCCAGAAAATCCCCATGTGCAAATTATGAATTTGGTACTGTTCTGCCCTAAACACAACTTTAATGTTGTTAAACAGCAACATAAAGTGGACCATGTTAATCTAGGCATTTTTCCACCCCAAATACATATAAAGTTTATTAAAATCGGAGCTACGGTTATTTAGTTATGAAATAAAGCATTTTAACATGGCATTATGCAAAATAAACACAAACAGCATGTTAAACATTTTAAACATAGATGAAAGTGGCATATTATTAATCTACACAATTTTCTGAGCATTTTACATATAAAGTTTGTTTAAATCCGATGCACGGTTAATTAGTTATTATATGCATGAAGTTTAGGGACTAATCTGCAAATCTGAAAATCACTGGAATAATAGACAAATCGTTCCGTTGGAAAAAAACATGGATAGGGCCGAATCTGTCTGGCCCAAAGTGCACAGGAGAGGGGGAGGGGTCTGCTCACCCTGGGCCTCGGGCCGGCTCGGTGTAGGAGGCCTGGCAGGCCGGCTTGGCTAGGCGCGATGGGCCTTGGAAGCTGCTGGGCCGAAGCGGGCGGATGCACGCGCGTGGTCAACGGGCACGAGCGCTGCTCGTGCGCTCGTTCACCTCGCATGGATGAAGCAGCCAGGGCGGGAGCGAGACTTGGCGCAGGTCGGCGACGGGATCCGGGCGAAGAGGTGAAGGACGGAGGGCGGAGACGGCGAGATCCGGCGGGGATCCATCGGATCTGACGAGGGGAGCCGGTTCGTGGCGACGGCAGCGATGGCGATGCAGCACGAGGACGGCGACATCAGAGTCATGTCCATGGCGGCAGAGAGGGAGCAGAGAGATAAGGGAGGTGGAAGAAGGACGGAGGAAGAGGAGAAGGGCGGCGAGGGCTGGCCTGGTCAGGTCACCGGTGGCGGCTCCGGCGAGCGGTCCGGCAGGAGGAGGCGCGCGGGGAGCGGGAGCGAGCGCTCCGCTCGGGAAGGAGCTCGGGGACGGGTCCGCGGGCGGCGGCGGGCGCGCCTGGCCCAGATCGGCCTGGGGCGGGTCGCGCACGGGCTCGGCGGGCCCTGCGGGAGGAGGAGGGAGGCAGGGCGACGCGCCTAGAGTGGCCAGGGGCGACGGCTGGGTGGCGGCTGGCGGCGGGGGCAGCGCCAAGTGGCGGGCAGGAGGTGGCCGGGCACGGAAAATGAGGCGCCGGCGGCTGGGAGGTTAGGGGAGGAAGCTAGGGATAGGTTTAGCCCAAAAATGGCAAGGGGAGGGGGTTTAAATAGCAGATTTGTTAGGGTTTGGGGGTTAGGAGGGGTTTCCCCACCCTCGGATCGCGATCGTGCGCTCCGGACAGAGAGGGGAACTAGGTGGCTGCAGGTGGGCTATGAAGAGAGGGTCTGAACTAAGGGGAGAGAAGAGAGGGCAACCCGGCAACGGTTTTCGGAGACCGAAAACGTCTGACGCTAGACCGACTATATCGCGGTTATATATTTAACGGTAGGCCAGTCAAACGAACTCCGAATGCGATGAAACTTGGCAGGCACTCTGTCTACACTATAATAAGACCGCACGACAAGTTGCAACCCATTCCGAGAACATTTTTACGCCACTTATAAAATAATATTTCGGAGGTGCCGCGGGCGCGTGCAAGTGTGTCCGGACTCGGAACGGACAACGGAGAGAACCGGCGGAACACGAACGGATGCAAGTTTTATGAAAACAATGCCGATGCAATGCGCATGATGCTATGAGACGAGATGCATAACAAGAACAAAATGCAAACAACAGACAAAAACCCAACCACGGAGGAAATAATAAATCACATCTCCGGAAAAGGCAAGAGTCGGAGTTACGAATATGGAAAGTTGTATCCGGGGCGTTACAACACTCCACCACTACGAGAGGATCTCGTCCCGAGATCTAGGATGGCACCGGAGGGAAAAGGAAGAGGAAGATAAGCGGTAAAACTAAGTTGCTTCTTCGACCAATGAATGAAACCACGAACCTTGAGAGGTTGAGCAAGTAGAGATGAACGAGATTGCAAACAATTCGTTAGAAAAGAGGAACGAGGAACATTACGAGAACTTGAAGGTTGCAAAGACATGAATCAAGAGTTTAATGGAGAAGATAGAATTCGAAACCACTCCGGTTAAAACGAGATAAGAATGAATAAGAATGATATAATTTGGACAGCACTCCGACTGTAAATGGAAGAAATAGAACATGAACTTGACAAGATGAGAGGATACTTGATGAAATCAACAACACACTGCCTCCAGAACTATTAAAAGAATGGCACGAGGGGTAAGAAAGATTTCAGACAGCACTCCGGTTGTGAAGGGGGGCAAAACTTGATAATATGAAAGAACTTGAATGAGAACACAACACTCCGCTTAAATGGATAAGCACAAAAAGAACACGATCTTGACAAAACAAGATGATGAGTGAAGAGAACAACATCACAATGCCTTCGGAAGAAAGAATAGAAGATAGATCACTAGAATAAAAGAATGGAGAAGAAAATGACAATTTCTGCCACAAATGAACTTGGAAAGCATCCTTGCAAAGAAGGATTGAACGGAGTTGTTGAAAAATCAACAACGAATGGCACAAGCTTGTTGTGGGCTTATGGCAAACATCTCAAAATGATGAGGTGACAACCGGCCACTGACGAAAAACAATTGATTGCTTGAGATCACCGAAGAGATGAAAAAAAAACCTCTTTCACCGAGAAGGATATGGACAAAGCTTGGATCATTGATAAGCACCACAAATAGAAACATTCCTTAGGGAAGGCTTTAGGTGAAATCTATACCAAGATAACTCCAACGAAGAGATTAATGGATTTAAACTATCTCATTCTTGACAACATGTGAATCATGAAACATGAACTCAAATTGTCAAGAATGACATAACACCACTCAAGAGATAAGGTAGAAAGAATTGCACTTCGGATGCAAGATGAAGAATGCTTGAACTCCTCAAAACAAGACATGTGTTGAGCACCATGTTTATTTTTTGAGTATAGCTTGGCGGATCTTAGCTCCGAGAGAAATCTTGAAGAACAAAATGAGAATGAAAGAAATCCTTGATGAACCATCATGTAGAGCCTCCATGAAGAACTCCAGTAATAAAAGGATGATGAAAAGAAAAAGAAGTCGAAAACACAAGGTGAGGCCTTGCGATGATTTAGATGGAGCTTTGCGACGATATAACCGAGAGAATTTGGAACTTCGGAAAGAAAAGATGAACACTAGAACCGGGAAATGTGACATGATGAACAACTCCGGAAAGAAGAAACTAGATTACTTGGATGAAACAATAATAAGAATTACGTTATGCCTATCCTTCACCAATTTAAATTGATGACAAACAACGGATTTGGCATACTATTTATTCTCGTTGAAAAATAATTGAGAAGGGATAGCACAAAACTTGAGAAAGTCTTCATGAACCACTGGTTGGATTTGTTAACAATGAATGAATTGATATGATAACGAAGGAAGAGAAATCTGGAACGAACCACCGTAAGGATTGAAAACGAACGAAGTAAAGGGGTGAATCACCGGTAAGAATTAGAGAACGAATGAAGATAGTTGAGGGAATTTAGATACATGAGAACACAAAGGCCATGAACTGATTAGAGGATATTTGAACGATTCACCGGTAAGATTTGGAGAATGATAGCTACACGCTGAGAGTGAAGAATTATGACATGATGGCCCTCGGAGGAAGAAATGGAAACAACTCATGAAATGCTCCGAATGGGTGAAAAGAATTCTCACAATCGAAAACAATTATGAGAGGATGGCATCAAGCTAGAATCACGAATCTTGAGAGAACGAATAAGATTTAGAGGAAAACTCTTCTTCAATCTTGAACTGACAACGGGAAACACCACCAAAATTACTGAGATACTCCGGTAGAATCGAAAGTGAAGGGGTAGAGCCAACAATGAGAAGAATTTGAAAGCGATCTTGGAGAAGGCATGTGACTGGTGGAATTTATTCTTACGTCACACTTGGAAATGAATTTGATAATCGCTCCTGATAATTCGAAGAGTCAGGTAAGATCCTGGGAAAAGACCTGTGGGTTAGGGCCCACTCAAAAGAACCATCGTTGGAAATGATTTAAAGAGATATTGCACCGGTTGAATTAAATGACTTGAATGAGATAATAATCTCGAAATATCTTGAACGGATTGAGAATGGAAACACGAGTCTTGTGAAATATCTTCAGCACTCCAGGACAAATGAATAGGAAGAAGTGAATGATTAAGAGGTGCACCGACGTGGAAAAACATTTAAAACAGGGAAAGGGATATGATTAACACCGAAAGCTTGAATTGGATCCACCGGAGAAGAAAAGAGACGAGGAATATTAAACTTGTAGCTCCGTTAGTATCTTCCTGAGAATCACCGGATAAAAACATTGACGGAAAAGAATGGAGAGACTTCTCATCAATAAAATGGATACCCGATTAAGAAATCTGAGTCCTTGAAGTTAAGGGTGGGAGGGCGGGAAAACAAAGGCAACTTGGGATGAACGAAACAAACACCGTTGAGAAAACTTAGAATTGATCTTGCAAATGTTGAAATGATCGGATCCACTTGAATAGAAACACACCGGTTGGAAAAGAGTTGACATGACAACCTCGATGATCAAAAGGATTAGCACTCCCATAGAAATATGAGAACACCATTTAGGAAAGGTATGGATTCAACACTTGACTTTGAAGCAACTTGAATACCACAAATAAAACAAAACAAAGGATTTGGCTTGCAGACTAAGCCGGAACAAACATATGATAGAGATTCCGTCCGAAGTTTTCGTGGTGGGGCCCACACGGGCTCGAGTGTACAGCACCATCATGTACAAGGCAGTGCACATGACATATGAAGTGTCCCCGAACCAGCATAGCCAAGGGTTCTTTAATACACAAAAAGACCACTATAAAAACGACCGTGGAAAGGCGGACCACTAGACGTCAAACCCCAATCTCATATCATGCATCTGTCGAAAAGATATTCTAGGAGGTACTTGAATTCCCACCTATAAAACTCCCGAAACTTTCTGGTTATGCAATCTGGTGTTGGGGATACAGGGGAAGCAATATATCTCACCCAAACTAGCAATACCTACATCCAAGCTATATCCAGCCGTCAACACATAACCAAGAAACCTTCGGAAATCGTGTACCTCAACCTTCGAAAAGCATCCGTTATATGAGTTATGGCAATACTCCCGAGCTCGCCCTAGTACTGGGTTATCGGGGTTATCTCACCAATAACTGCATAAAAGAGATTTTCGATGTCGGCAAATCTCAGGTATTCCAGAACTGCAACGATAAAATTGTGACGACAACACCTCAGAGCTCGACTCCCCGGGTCAAAGCCACATAAATAGACAGGAGGCACCAAGAACAATGTTCTCGTCACAAAACCATCGAAACGATTCCAAGATACCCGCGTGATCCTAAAAAAATTTAGTGAAATTTGAGGAGAGGAAAGACAAAACATCTACGTCAGGAGACCTCACCAGAGCAACGAAGGGGCTGAGGAGTAAAAAGAATCCTACTCTCCGGTATATATAATCCTAAGACTCAAAATAGTTTTCTTCTAGACTCAACAACGGCCAACAATCAAGGGGGCTCCTAAGGTCGGTCGAGGCTCTGATACCAACTTGTCACGCCCAATATGCAACCCTATCCAAAAGGAACTCGAAGGTCCCACCAAGGATAGACCCGCATATTCAAATGCTTTTGCAAGGTGGATATCATTACATCAACATTACATAATAGAAGGGGATACATACATAAGGCATACAATGCCACATGAATACAACATCACAATACATCAGAGCATCATCCGACTACGGATGAAACACAAACAGAAACTCAAATGACATCCACCCTGCTAGCCCAGGCTGCCGACCTGGAACCTATCCCCTGATCGAAGAAGAAGCAGAAGAAGAACTCAATGCAAGCAAGCATCGCTCTCGCGTTATGATCATCGCATGAACCTGTACTTGCAACTGATGTTGTAGTAATCTGTGAGCCACGAGGACTCAGCAATCCCATTACGATGGGTATCAAGACTAGCAAAGCCTAAAGGGAAAGGAATGGGTAAAGTGGTGAGGCTGCAATAGCGACTAAGCATATATGGTGGCTAACATACGCAAATAAGAGCGAGAAGAGAAGCAAAGGAACGGTCGTCAACTAGCAATGATCAAGAAGTGATCCTGACTCCTACTTACGTCAAACATAACCCAGAAACCATGTTCACTTTCCGGCCCCTGCCAAAAAGAGACCATCACGGCTACACACGCGGTTGATGCGTTTTAATTCGGATCTGGGGTCAAGTTATCTACAACCGGACATTAACAAATTCCCGTCTGCCTATAACCGCAAGCACGGCTTTCAAAAGATTATACCCTGTAGGGGTGTCCCAACTTAGCCCATGACAAGCTCTGGCGATCAACGAAGGAATAGACCTTCTCCCAGGAAGAACCGATCAGACTCGGAATCCCGGTTTACAAGACATTTCGACAATGGTAAAACAAGACCAGCAAAGCCGCCCAAATGTGCCGACAAATCCTGATAGGAGCTGCACATATCTCATTCTCAGGGCACAACGGATTGTCCAAACTTCCGGTAGGCCAGCCCAGAGTTGCCCCTGGTGGCCACCGGCGGTTGACAGGTTGGACCAACACTCACGACGAGCACTGGCCCGGGGGGGGGGGTAAATAAAGATGACCCTCGGGCTCCGGAAACCCAAGGGAAAAAGGGCTAGGTGAGGCAAATGGTAAAACCAATGTTGGGCCTTGCTGGAGGAGTTTTATTCAAAGCGAACTGTCAAGGGGGTCCCATAAATCACCCGACCGCGTAAGGAACGCAAAATCCGGGAACATAACACCGGTATGATAGAAACTAGGGCGGCAAGAGTGGAACAAAACACTAGGCAAAAGGCCGAGTCTTCCACCCTTTACCAAGTATATAGATGCATTAATAATATAAGAGATATTGTGATATCCCAACCAAAATCCTGTCCACCATGGAGCAATCTTCAACTTCACCTACAACTAGCAACGCTATAAGAGGGCAGAGCAAAGCGGTAACATAGCCAAGCAACGGTTTGCTAGGAAGGGTGTCAAAGGTTAGAGGTTCATGGAAATTTGGGATGGCTTGAATAAACAGGTGATAGGTAGCGCAACATAGCGATAGAACAAAGCAACTAGCATAGCAATGATAGTAGTGAGATCCAGGGTAGCGGTCATCTTGCCTGAAACCCCGCAAGGAAGAAGAACGAGTCCATGAAGTAGGTGAACCAACGTAGTCGAACGAATCCTCACGAACGCAACGTTACCGGAACTAAGAAGCAACACCGGAAAGAAGCAAGCAACATGGTAAATGCACAAGCATAAACATGGTATGATGCACAATCAAGTATGATGCATGTCCGGTTAATGAGGCATGGCATGGCAAAGGCAACCAAACAATACTACAAGTTAAGTGGAGATCAATATGCAACGAGTTGCATATTGACGAAACACCACATTCATTTATTTAGTTAGCTCCTGTTTAGGTACCCAACAATATTAAATGTTGATTAACATGGCAAGAAGTGAAGCATATGAAAAACTACCTATCTAAACAAGTTTAAATCAGGCCGGAACAACAAACAACATTTTGGGAAAATCCCCATGTGCAAATTATGAATGTGGCACTGTTCTGCCCTAAACACAATTTTAATGTTGTTAAACAGCAACATAAAGTGGACCATGTTAATCTAGGCATTTTTCCACCCCAAATACATATAAAGTTTATTAAAATCGGAGCTACGATTATTTAGTTATGAAATAAAGCATTTTAACATGGCATTATGCAAAATAAACACAAACAGCATGTTAAACATTTTAAACATAGATGAAAGTGGCATATTATTAATCTACACAATTTTCTGAGCATTTTACATATAAAGTTTGTTTAAATCCGATGCACGGTTAATTAGTTATTATATGCATGAAGTTTAGGGACTAATCTGCAAATCTGAAAATCACTGGAATAATAGACAAATCGTTCCGTGGGAAAAAAACATGGATAGGGCCGAATCTGTCTGGCCCAAAGTGCACAGGAGAGGGGGAGGGGTCTGCTCACCCTGGGCCTCGGGCCGGCTCAGTGTCGGAGGCCTGGCAGGCCGGCTTGGCTGGGCGCGATGGGCCTTGGAGGTTGCTGGGCCGAAGCGGGCGGATGCACGCGTGCGGTCAACGGCACGGGCGCTGCTTGTGCGCTCATTCACCTCGCATGGGTGAAGCAGCCAGGGCGGGAGCGAGACTTGGCGCAGGTCGGCAACGGGATCCGGGCGAAGAGGTGAAGGACGGAGGGCGGAGACGGCGAGATCCGGCGGGGATCCATCGGATCTGACGAGGGGAGCCGGTTCGTGGCGACGGCAGCGATGGCGATGCAGCACGAGGACGGCGAGATCGGAGTCCTGTCCATGGCGGCAGAGAGGGAGCAGAGAGATTAGGGAGGTGCAAGAAGGACGGAGGAAGAGGAGAAGGGCGGCGAGGGCTGGCCTGGTCAGGTCACCGGTGGCGGCTCCGGCGAGCGGTCCGGCAGGAGGAGGCGCGCGGGGAGCGGGAGAGAGCGCTCCGCTCGGGAAGGAGCTCGAGGACGGGTTCGCGGGCGGTGGCGGGCGCGCCTGGCCCAGATCGGCCTGGGGCGGGTCGCGCATGGGCTCGGCGGGCCCTGCGGGAGGAGGAGGGAGGCAGGGCGACGCGCCTGGAGTGGCCAGGGGCGACGGCTGGGTGGCGGCTGGCGGCGGGGGCAGCGCCAAGTGGCGGGCAGGAGGTGGCCGAGCACGGAAAATGAGGCGCCGGCGGCTGGGAGGTCAGGGGAGGAAGCTAGGGATAGGTTTAGCCCAAAAATGGCAAGGGGAGGGGGTTTAAATAGCAGATTTGTTAGGATTTGGGGGTTAGGAGGGGTTTCCGCACCCTCAGATCGCGATCGTGCGCTTCGGACAGAGAGGGGAACTAGGTGGCTGCAGGTGGGCCGTGACGAGAGGGTCTGGACTAAGGGGAGAGAAGAGAGGGCAACCCGACAACGGTTTTCGGAGACCGAAAACGTCTGACGCTAGACCGACTCTATCGCGGTTATATATTTAACGATAGGCCAGTCAAACGAACTCCGAATGCGATGAAACTTGGCAGGCGCTCTGTCTACACTATAATAAGACCGCACGACAAGTTGCAACCCATTCCGAGAACAGTTTTATGCCACTTATAAAATAATATTTCGGAGGTGCCGCGGGCGCGTGCAAGTGTGTCCGGACTCGGAACGGACAATGGAGAGAACCGGCGGAACACAAACGGATGCAAGTTTTATGAAAACAATGCCGATGCAATGCGCATGATGCTATGAGACGAGATGCATAACAAGAACAAAATGCAAACAACAGACAAAAACCCAACCACGGAGGAAATAATAAATCACATCTCCGAAAAAGGCAAGAGTCGGAGTTACGAATATGGAAAGTTGTATCCGGGGCGTTACAACACTCCACCACTACGAGAGGATCTCGTCCCGAGATCTAGGATGGCACCGGAGGGAAAAGGAAGAGGAAGATAAGCGGTAAAACTAAGTTGCTTCTTCGACCAATGAATGAAATCATGAACCTTGAGAGGTTGAGCAATTAGAGATGAATGAGATTGCAAACAATTCGTTCTAAAAGAGGAACGAGGAACATTACGAGAACTTGAAGGTTGCAAAGACATGAATCAAGAGTTTAATGGAGAAGATAGAATTCGAAACCACTCCGGTTAAAACGAGATAAGAATGAATAAGAATGATATAATTTTGACAGCACTCCGACTGTAAATGGAAGAAATAGAACATGAACTTGACAAGATGAGACGATACTTGATGAAATCAACAACACACTGCCTCCAGAACTATTAAAAGAATGGCACAAGGGGTAAGAAATATTTCAGACAGCACTCCGGTTGTGAAGGGGGGCAAAACTTGATAAGATGAAAGAACTTGAATGAGAACACAACACTTCGCTTAAATGGATAAGCACAAAAAGAACACGATCTTGACAAAACAAGATGATGAGTGAAGAGAACAACATCACAATGCCTTCGGAAGAAAGAATAGAAGATAGATCACTGGAATAAAAGAATGGAGAAGAAAATGACAATTTCTGCCACAAATGAACTTGGAAAGCATCCTTGCAAAGAAGGATTGAACGGAGTTGTTGAAAAATTAACAACGAAAGGCACAAGCTTGTTGTGGGCTTATGGCAAACATCTCAAAATGATGAGGTGACAACCGGCCACTGACGAAAAACAATTGATTGCTTGAGATCACCGAAGAGATGAAAAAAAACATCTTTCACCGAGAAGGATATGGAGAAAGCTTGGATCATTGATAGGCACCACAAATAGCAACATTCCTTAGGGAAGGCTTTAGGTGAAATCTATACCAAGATAACTCCAACGAAGAGATTAATGGATTTAAACTATCTCATTCTTGACAACATGTGAATCATGAAACACGAACTCAAATTGTCAAGAATGACATAACACCACTCAAGAGATAAGGTAGAAAGAATTGCACTTTGGATGCAAGATGAAGAATGCTTGAACTCCTCAAAACAAGACATGTGTTGAGCACCATGTTTATTTTTTGAGTATAGCTTGGCGGATCTTAGCTCCGAGAGAAATCTTGAAGAACAAAATGAGAATGAAAGAAATCCTTGATGAACCATCATGTAGAGCCTCCATGAAGAACTCCAGTAATAAAAGGATGATGAAAAGAAAAAGAAGTCGAAAACACAAGGTGAGGCCTTGCGATGATTTAGATGGAGCTTTGCGACGATATAACCGAGAGAATTTGGAACTTCGGAAAGAAAAGATGAACACTAGAACCGGGAAATGTGACATGATGAACAACTCCGGAAAGAAGAAACTAGATTACTTGGATGAAACAATAATAAGAATTACGTTATGCCTATCCTTCACCAATTTAAATTGATGACAAACAACGGATTTGGCATACTATTTATTCTCGTTGAAAAAGAATTGAGAAGGGATAGCACAAAACTTGAGAAAGTCTTCATGAACCACCGGTTGGATTTGTCAACAATGAATGAATTGCTATGATAATGAAGGAAGAGAAATCTGGAACGAACCACCGTAAGGATTGAAAACGAACGAAGTAAAGGGGTGAATCACCGGTAAGAATTAGAGAACGAATGAAGATACTTGAGGGAATTTAGATACATGAGAATGCAAAGGCCATGAACTGATTAGAGGATATTGGAACGATTCACCGGTAAGATTTGGAGAATGATAGCTACACGCTGAGAGTGAAGAATTATGACATGATGGCCCTCGGAGGAAGAAATGGAAACAACTCATGAAATGCTCCGGATGGGTGAAAAGAATTCTCACAATCGAAAACAATTATGAGAGGATGGCATCAAGCTAGAATCACTAATCTTGAGAGAACGAATAAGATTTAGAGGAAAACTCTTCTTCAATCTTGAACTGACAACGGGAAACACCACCAAAATTACTGAGATACTCCGGTAGAATGGAAAGCGAAGGGGTAGAGCCAACAATGAGATGAATTTGAAAGCGATCTTGGAGAAGGCATGTGACTGGTGGAAATTATTCTTACGTCACACTTGGAAATGAATTTGAGAATCGCTCCTGATAATTCGAAGAGTCAGGTAAGATCCTGGGAAAAGACCTATGGGTTAGGGCCCACTCAAAAGAACCATCGTTGGAAATGATTTAAAGAGATATTGCACCGGTTGAATAAAATGACTTGAATGAGATAATAATCTCGAAATATCTTGAACGGATTGAGAATGGAAACACGAGTCTTGTGAAATATCTTCAGCACTCCAAGACAAATGAATAGGAAGAAGTGAATGATTAAGATGTGCACCGACGTGGAAAACATTTGAAACGAGGAAGGGGATATGATCAACACCGAAAGCTTGAATTGGATCTACCGGAGAAGAAAAGAGACGAGGAATAATAAACTTGTAGCTCCGTTAGTATCTTCCTGAGAATCACCGGATAAAAACATTGATGGAAAAGAATGGAGAGACTTCTCATCAATAAAATGGATACCCGATTAAGAAATCTGAGTCCTTGAAGTTAAGGGTGGGAGGGCGGGAAAACAAAGGCAACTTGGGATGAACGAAACAAACTGTCACATCCCTAGCTCTACCTTGGCCTTGTACTAGCTTGGTTGCTGCATCATGTTTAAATTCAAATGAAATTTGAACTGAGGAATTCAGAAGCCTCAAAACCCTAATTAAAAGAAGGGCAAGCAACCCTTAAATTGCATTCTGTGAATCCAAAATGCCCTAAAAATAGTTTTGTGAATTTTGGCAAGAGTTATATATCAAACCAAAATTCTGGAATATTTTTAAGGAATTATTTGGTCTCTGAATTTAAATCAATAATCTATTTGAATTTGGGGATATATTCATAATATATAATGAATATATTTTCAAATGCTTTGAAATATTTTATGTACTTTTGGAATAGTCCAGAGAGGTAACATAAAATATTTCAGAATGTTTTGGCACTGTATGAAATTATTTTGAATTTGAAAACAGTGGCAAAATAAAATAAAAAGGGAAACAGAACAGAAAAAAATAAAAGGAGCAAAGCTTACCTGTGCAGCCCACCAGAGCCAGCCCAGCTCCTGTGCTGGTCCAGCACTGTGAGGCCCAGCCCAGCTCCCCACCGTCTTCAACCTCTGCCAGTAGGCAGAGGCGTGTCGACGCGCCCGCGCCCGAGCGCCACCTCCTGCTTCCACCTCCTGCTGCCTCCTCCTCCCCTGGTTCCTCCCGCGACGCCACGCAGCCCCGACCCCTCTCACTTCTCCCTGCTCTCTCCCTCTCACTCCCCTGCTCTTTCCCCTCATGGCCGAAGCCGCCATGGCCACTCCGCTGAGAAACACCGCGGCCAGCTACCCCCTCGCTCCCACTATGCATCCCTGAGCTCCGCCCTGACCCCGTGGAGCTACACACGCGACGCACGCGACCAGAGGAGGCCGCAGTTGACCGGAGCGTCGTCGTCTTCATCTCCGGTGCCCGGAGATCGCCGTCGTCAATTCGTCGTTGCAGAGGCTTCCCCGAGCCCACCGAGCTTCTCTCCCGACCCCTCGTGAGCCCCTGTCCATTTCCCCTCTCTCCCCGTGCCCGTCCGTGCCTTCTAACCACCCCGGCTGTCGGAGCCGACAGTTCCTCGCCGCCGGCGATGTCGCAGACGGTGCTAGAGTCACCGTAGCCAACTCCCGAGCACGGCAACGTGCTCAGCACCCTTCCAGGAGCCGAGCGCGCCCACCCGTGCAACCTGTCGTGCCCTCTAGCCCTTCCAGCCGCAACCACCGAGCTCCGGCCGCCGCCTCGCTCGCCGCCGACACCGATTCCGGCCGCCCCGAGCGCAACTGACTCCACCAGGAGCTTCGGCTCGTCCCCAGCTCCTCCTAGATGCCCTTCGCGGCCCATTTGGTCGCCGGAGTGGCCAAAACCACTCTCGCCACCGCGCTAATGGTCGCCGCCGGCGAAACTCCGGCAGGAGCCGACGTGGCCAGTCATTAGGGCCTAACTACCCCCGTTAACCACCCCCCTAGGCCACTGACAGTGGGCCCCAGGGCTTAGTCAGAGCTAACCAGCCCGGGTCAACGCGGGATTAGTCCCTGTGTCACTGACCAGTGGACCCCACTGGTCAGGTTTGACCCGGGGCAGCCCTGTTGACTTGCTGACGCAAGCATGACGCAGTGCTGATGTCATAATTAATTTCCTGGAATTGTTTTAATTCTAAATAATCAGAAAATTCCAGAAAATTGTAAAAACTTCTAAAATTCATAGAAAATTAACCGTAACTCCAAATTTAATAAATTATATATGAAAAATTATCAGAAAAATTCAAGGAATCCATCTGTACCATTTTCATGCATGTTAGAACAACTTATAACTGCTGTTTAGCACAAATCAATTAAATGGCATTTAAATAATCACATATGGAGTTTGAATTTGAATCTTGGATTCAAACCAACTTCATTTAATCTGGTTTTAGTTGCATTAGCTCAAAACACATTCATTTTGCCATGTCATGAGCATGCATCATATTGTGCATTGCATTGATTGTATTTCTTCTTTGTTGCCGGTATTTTTCCCCTCTCGATAGACGTGATACCGATGATGTGATCGTTGACACTGATGAAGACTCAATGTTATCTTCAGAAGTGCCAGGCAAGCAAAACCCCCTTGTTCATTCCGATACAATCCCACTCTCTCGCTTCTACTCTCTTTTACTGCATTAGGACAACACCGATTCATCTGTTACTTGCTGCGGTAGCTGAACCCCCTTATCCTTTGCATGACCTGTCATTGCCACAGTAAATAGATGAAACCCACTAGCATGAGTAGGAGTTGTTTGAGCCCTGTTGTGCCTACTCATTCATGTTTGTTTGTCATGCCTGCTACTGCTTAGAGTTGAGTCAGGTCTGATTCATCGGGGATGAATCAGAGGCGTGTGAACATGTCCTACTGTGTGTGAGCTAAGTGTGTGAATACGATTTGGTAAAGGTAGCGGTGAGAGGCCATGTAGGAGTACATGGTGGGTTGTCTCATTGAAGCCGTCCTTAGGAACTGAGTTCTGTGTTTGTGATCCATGATTCAGCTACTACCATACATTGGGCCCTGAAATATGACCCCGCTCGACTTCTTATTCACCCTCGTCCTCTGTCCAGGAGTTGAAAGTAGTTTCTGGTGTTTGTAGTATGCTGGAGGCCGTGGACAGCGCTGACCGTAGGGGTGGGCTGTGATGCGGTAGGCACGTGGCCGGGTAAACCGGGCGCCCGTTTGGTGTCACGGAACCCTGTTCACATCGTTTGGGGCTGTGAGCGAAACTCCGGCCGGATCTCCTCATGGATGGAACCCGAATAGGCGATAAACCTGGACTAGAGACTTGAGTGTTTAGGTAGGTCGTGGTCTACACCCATGTCGGCTTTCGCTTGAAGTCTGCCGAGCACATGTCGTGTGCAGACGCTAAGTGGTGGAAACATGTATGAAGAAGTACACCCCTGCAGGGTTATCATCATCTATTCGAATAGCCGTGTCCACGGAAAAGGACTTCTGGGTTGCTTATATCAGTTCATAGACAAGTGAAAGTGGATACTCTAAAATACGCAAGATAAGCGTGAGTGCTATGGATGGCGTTCTCGTAGGGAGACGGGAGCGGATCCATAGTGGTGTATTGATATGGTGAATATGTGGACTCGTGTGCGCCACCTCAAAAGATTCACTTGCAGTCGTAGTTAGGATAGCCACCGAGTCAAAGCTGGCTTGCTGCAGTTAAACCCCACCACCCCTTTGTTGATAATGATGCATATGTAGATAGTTCTGATGTAAGTCTTGCTGGGTACATTTGTACTCACGTTTGCCTATTTTATGTTTTTGCAGAGAGACTTCAGTCTCACTAGTAGTTCCGCTTGGACTTCGACGTTTAGCTTGATACCTCAGCTACGATCTTGTGCCCTCGGCAGGATCTGGTAGATAGTCAGGCTTCTCAGCCTTTTTCATTTATAGATGTCTGTACTCAGACATGATAGCTTCCGCTTGTGCTTTGACTTGTATGCTCTGATTGTTGGGTCATGAGGCCCATGTTTGTAATATCTCGCTCCTCGGAGCCTATTGAATAAACTACTTGAGTCGTAGAGTCATTTTGTGATGCCATGTTGTATTGCACATATCGAGCATATTGTGTGTATGTTATTGAAATGCTTGGTATGTGTGGGATCTGACCATCTAGTTGTTTATCTTTAGTAGCCTCTCTTACCGGGAAATGTCTCCTAGTGTTTCCACTGAGCCATGGTAGCTTGCTACTGCTCCGGAACACTTAGGCTGGCCGGCATGTGTCCTTCTTCGTTCCTGTGTCTGTCCCTTCGGGGAAATGTCACGCGGTGAATACCGGAGTCCTGTTAGCCCGCTGCAGCCCGGTTCACCGGAGTCCTGCTAGCCTAGTGCTACAGCCTGGATTCACTCGCTGATGACCGACACGTTCGATGCTGGGTCATGGATGCCTGTCCCTGTAAGTCTGTGCCGCTTTGGGTTTACGACTAGCCATGTCAGCCCGGGCTCCTTATCATATGGATGCTAGCGACACTGTCATATACGTGTGCCAAAAGGCGCAAACGGTCCCGGGCAAAGGTAAGGCGACACCCGTGGGAATACCGTGCGTGAGGCCGCAAAGTGATATGAGGTGTTACATGCTAGATCGATGTGGCATTGAGTCGGGGTCCTGACAGCGTTGGTATCAGAGCTTGACTGCCTGTAGGATTACCAAGCCAAACTGGTCGAAGTTGAGTCTAGAAATTCTTTAGTTATATAAGGGAATTGATTGTGGGATGGAACGTAAGGCTCTTTTTACTCCTTATACCTCATGCCCTTCTGATCTGAGTCATCTTATCTTTCCTGCGGGGATTAAGAACTAGGTTATCTCTTCTTTCTATCAGGATCACGTGTTACTAATCAGTGGACTTATAAGATTGTTGGACTTAAGCCTCGTTTCAGTTCCTACTACTTCTGTATGTTAATTATTGATCTCGAGACCTTGATATTGTGCTTCTGAGTGGTTATGCCACCATTTTTGTGAATGTCTCAAATCTTTTCTGAGCATTTACAGCCGTTATGCTGTCCGAGTCATCCCAGGTTTCTAAGTAGTCTGATGCAATTGCAAATCCTTTCTTCCTGTTTCAATGTTCCCATGGGCCAGATTAACCACACTAATCAGTGAGTTGAGGTACTCCGTTACCTTGACATATATGTTGGTGATACTATTATGGCCCTAGGTGTTTAGGGAGTCACCTAGTAATCTAGCAATGTTTTGTGATCCCCAGTGTGATGATTCTGGCTTTTATTCTCGAAAGCATCCCGTGATGCCACTTAGTAGTAGGTATTCTATTCCTTGGGCTTTGAACCCGAGATTCACTCTACTTACTTCATGTTGATAGTGTTTGCTAGTTCCTTCAGGATATTAGTAACTTTGCGATAGTCCTCGAGGTCCGTGGTATTTCCTTCTTCCAAATACTATGAACCGCTTATGGCAGATGTTTATTGGATCAAAAGATCACAATTAGAGTACCCTTGAGGAGTTCTCCATTCATAAATCGTGACTCTGCCAGTTCTACCTTTCTGCATGGGTTATCCGGAAGAAATATGTTGAACTTGGTTCGACATACTAATCTATGCATCCACAACTCAGAAAGTTATATGTTTCTTTGAGTTGTTCTCTTTAGTTGCATTCTGACCCTCGTCTATCAACTGATAGTCAAGAGTATGCGTGCGTTCGTTCATCGATGCCTATGACTCTTGTGGTCTGTCAAGCCATTCTATTCCGGAATGACTAGGAGAAACAAACTCCAGTACCTCATCCATATCTAGGATTGGGTCAAAGCAATTGTATTCCGCAGATCAAATGCCAATCCAGCTTTTGGTTCTGTTCTACCTTGGAGTATTACATATTTTATATCGAGATTGTTATAGGAATTGCACACCATCCTATGAACTCTTGGTACAGTGATACTTCTTGCCATCACTGTTCATTCCTTGGTTCCTGTGTTATCGTAACCGGAATACCGACAAATGAATTGTGATGTGTGAAATCAATACTCCCAGCAACCTCGTTGCTTGGTAGTTAAAGGACAATAATTTCATTCTTAGTGTGTTGGTTATTGAATCATCATTCTAAGATTGATCGTGCTACCTAGTCCATTCTCCTGGTTCACTCCTCGATCGATGAGTTAGGATTATTTCAAATTCTTACTCTATTGATCATATCGTCTTGCCCTGAAAAGCAAGATTGTTCTCGAGCTTAGTAACATACCGGTGGCTCGTGATTCTCTGAATATCTTCTCAGAAGTATTACCAGGTTGTCACCTGACCGCTATGTTGAGCTCGTGATCAAGTTGGTTTTTGTGAACCATCCTTCTCCAAGAAGCTGTGTTGGATATCCCTGAGCTAGTTGGTTAAGTTAGACAACGACTTGGAGAGTTGGAAGATAAAAGCTTGCCTGACTTAGTTCGTTCCAAAGAGATATTCTTGTGTAGTGTGTGTTGAAGAAAGATGATATCTTCATCGATTGATCCCTGTGATCAGTTGCTGGATCTATTGTCTTATCAATCCTTCGATTTGAGTGTGGGCTATCGTCAAATCAAATCAGAACCAACGATATTCGTAATGTTGTCTTATTCGTGGTTGATTCCTCGAGCATACACCATTATATCTTTGGTCTGACCAATGCTATCACCGTGTTCACCTAACTATGGAATTCCTTTTAAAAGGAAACCTAAATGAATTGTTGTTGAGCCCATTGACAACATCCTTATCTCCTCCATAATTTTGTTGAACATTAAGCTAGTGTTGGAAATTTTTGAGAGCATTTGTTCATGCTAGCTCATGAAGCATATGTTTGGATGAAGGTAGTGGCTTCCTTTAATTCATGTGCATCTGATGCAAGTTGCCGCCGTGGATTCGAGAAAGTCAATGTTGTTTTCTTGGAACCATTCTAAATCAGTCATGCACACGTGCGAAGAATTCTGTGGTTCGGAGACTTGCAACCTCCATTCCATATGTATACCCTAGCACACCAAGCCACTGATTGTTTTGTTCATGGAAAAGGAGTTGATGTGCTAATCCTAGGTCATGCACAAGACTTCCATATCCTCGATTATGGTTCCCAATCAGAACTCGGTAGTGTTTTATTATAAGACTACCACGTGGTCATGTTTGTCTGGGACAGCGTGTTCACATGTTTGTAGCAGAACCAGCTCATGTTTTGGAGCTTGCTATCGTAGTTCGTCTCCCGAGAATCTTGCAACGTCATCTCGTCGATTTGTGTTGCAAACTTTCATTTTTCTTCCTAGACTCGATGAGTCTGGAATATCCTGACACCAACCAGATCTGAATCTTAGGCAGATATGATGGCTTGGAACATTTCCCAAGAGCTATAATATTGGTCTCTCGATAACCGGTAAGGTGGATGTCGTGGCCAACACACCCATCCGGTAGACCTATTATTATAATATCTTATTTGGAAATTGGCCACCTCCCCATAGGGATTTCGTAGGATTTACCTCCCTAGTTGTTCATTATGGATTTCTGTGTTTCGAAGTCCGACCTTTTACTTGATGTTCTAGATATCAAACCATATCTATGAATGGGATACACTAGCACATCAAGGAGAACATTAGAAGCGGAGTGCTAAATATCTCTCGGTCGATCATCCAGATTCTATCTCCTTGGCCCCGTCAAGGGTGAAATCTGAGATGATGTTATCTTCCTTTGCATCTGCATCATCCATCATCATTCATCATGGTAGCAAGTTGTGTTGCCAGGATCCTTGACACGGATGTTGGTAAAACCTTGATGAATATGGAAATGCTCAAGTTCTTGAGAGCACGCACAAGCTCTAGGTGTTACCGTCGACACTAACTAGGTTTGCTCTCAACTTCCTCGGAAATGCTATGACCTCTTCAAACAGTGAATTCACTCCCTATTGTTGGGTTCTTCCCCAGTTACCAGAATCATTCCCAGCATTTGCATTTTGTTCCCAGCTTGCACCGCCAATGTGCCATTCTACCATGGGTCTCTTCCATTTCCGGTGATAAGCAAAATTCATCCATTACGTTGTCTTCAACAAGGTAATCCACATCATCCAAGTCCGAGTATGCCATTCTAACGACCCCCGCCAATCGATTGCCGTGACTTGCCTTAGGCTGATATAGAGAGTCTCAGTGATCTCTATATCAAAGGTAATTCTTTTTGCCACTTAAGATAATAATCCACGAATCACCCTCCTCCAGGATGTTTCGTCGTGGTATCATGGCAACTCAACTCTTCGCTACGTTGGCAATCGTTTACCACCTTCTTAAGCGTGGAATCGTTGTCCACCTAGTGAACCTTCGTCATCTGTTCCACTTCATTTCTTCAAATCTGTGCTTCGTCTCCCAGCTCAAGAGATGTTGCTATGTCTCATTCCGTGAGTTGTTCGATCTTCGAGAAGATCGACCCTTCTAGAGTCTCCTTCTTCCCTCCATGTCATGTGGCAGGATTTCTCAGAGCAAGACGACAAGGCAAAGATGGTGGATGAATCAACGTTCCATTGAAGTGCACCCTGGATCGTGAAGATTATACTAGTTGCGTTTTCCTTCACCTTACCCTACGCTTGAATCTCGAGACGAGATTCTTGTTTAGTGGGGGTGAGTTGTCACATCCCTAGCTCTACCTTGGCCTTGTACTAGCTTGGTTGCTGCATCATGTTTAAATTCAAATGAAATTTGAACTGAGGAATTCAGAAGCCTCAAAACCCTAATTAAAAGAAGGGCAAGCAACCCTTAAATTGCATTCTGTGAATCCAAAATGCCCTAAAAATAGTTTTGTGAATTTTGGCAAGAGTTATATATCAAACCAAAATTCTGGAATATTTTTAAGGAATTATTTGGTCTCTGAATTTAAATCAATAATCTATTTGAATTTGGGGATATATTCATAATATATAATGAATATATTTTCAAATGCTTTGAAATATTTTATGTACTTTTGGAATAGTCCAGAGAGGTAACATAAAATATTTCAGAATGTTTTGGCACTGTATGAAATTATTTTGAATTTGAAAACAGTGGCAAAATAAAATAAAAAGGGAAACAGAACAGAAAAAAATAAAAGGAGCAAAGCTTACCTGTGCAGCCCACCAGAGCCAGCCCAGCTCCTGTGCTGGTCCAGCACTGTGAGGCCCAGCCCAGCTCCCCACCGTCTTCAACCTCTGCCAGTAGGCAGAGGCGTGTCGACGCGCCCGCGCCCGAGCGCCACCTCCTGCTTCCACCTCCTGCTGCCTCCTCCTCCCCTGGTTCCTCCCGCGACGCCACGCAGCCCCGACCCCTCTCACTTCTCCCTGCTCTCTCCCTCTCACTCCCCTGCTCTTTCCCCTCATGGCCGAAGCCGCCATGGCCACTCCGCTGAGAAACATCGCGGCCAGCTACCCCCTCGCTCCCACTATGCATCCCTGAGCTCCGCCCTGACCCCGTGGAGCTACACACGCGACGCACGCGACCAGAGGAGGCCGCAGTCGACCGGAGCGTCGTCGTCTTCATCTCCGGTGCCCGGAGATCGCCGTCGTCAATTCGTCATTGCAGAGGCTTCCCCGAGCCCACCGAGCTTCTCTCCCGACCCCTCGTGAGCCCCTGTCCATTTCCCCTCTCTCCCCGTGCCCGTCCGTGCCTTCTAACCACCCCGGCTATCGAAGCCGACAGTTCCTCGCCGCCGGCGATGTCGCAGACGGTGCTAGAGTCACCGTAGCCAACTCCCGAGCACGGCAACGTGCTCAGCACCCTTCCAGGAGCCGAGCGCGCCCACCCGTGCAACCTGCCGTGCCCTCTAGCCCTTCCAGCCGCAACCACCGAGCTCCGGCCGCCGCCTCGCTCGCCGCCGACACCGATTCCGGCCGCCCCGAGCGCAACTGACTCCACCAGGAGCTTCGGCTCGTCCCCAGCTCCTCCTAGATGCCCTCCGCGGCCCATTTGGTCGCCGGAGTGGCCAAAACCACTCTCGCCGCCGCGCTAATGGTCGCCGCCGGCGAAACTCCGGCAGGAGCCGACGTTGCCAGTCATTAGGGCCTAACTACCCCCGTTAACCACCCCCCTAGGCCACTGACAGTGGGCCCCAGGGCTTAGTCAGAGCTAACCAGCCCGGGTCAACGCGGGATTAGTCCCTGTGTCACTGACCAGTGGACCCCACTGGTCAGGTTTGACCCGGGGCAGCCCTGTTGACTTGCTGACGCAAGCATGACGCAGTGCTGATGTCATAATTAATTTCCTGGAATTGTTTTAATTCTAAATAATCAGAAAATTCCAGAAAATTGTAAAAACTTCTAAAATTCATAGAAAATTAACCGTAACTCCAAATTTAATAAATTATATATGAAAAATTATCAGAAAAATTCAAGGAATCCATCTGTACCATTTTCATGCATGTTAGAACAACTTATAGCTGCTGTTTAGCACAAATCAATTAAATGACATTTAAATAATCACATATGGAGTTTGAATTTGAATCTTGGATTCAAACCAACTTCATTTAATCTGGTTTTAGTTGCATTAGCTCAAAACACATTCATTTTGCCATGTCATGAGCATGCATCATATTGTGCATTGCATTGATTGTATTTCTTCTTTGTTGCCGGTATTTGTCCCCTCTCGATAGACGTGATACCGATGATGTGATCGTTGACACTGATGAAGACTCAATGTTATCTTCAGAAGTGCTAGGCAAGCAAAACCCCCTTGTTCATTCCGATACAATCCCACTCTCTCGCTTCTACTCTCTTTTACTGCATTAGGACAACACCGATTCATCTGTTACTTGCTGCGGTAGCTGAACCCCCTTATCCTTTGCATGACCTGTCATTGCCACAGTAAATAGATGAAACCCACTAGCATGAGTAGGAGTTGTTTGAGCCCTGTTGTGCCTACTCATTCATGTTTGTTTGTCATGCCTGCTACTGCTTAGAGTTGAGTCAGGTCTGATTCATCGGGGATGAATCAGAGGCGTGTGAACATGTCCTACTGTGTGTGAGCTAAGTGTGTGAATACGATTTGGTAAAGGTAGCGGTGAGAGGCCATGTAGGAGTACATGGTGGGTTGTCTCATTGAAGTCGTCCTTAGGAACTGAGTTCTGTGTTTGTGATCCATGATTCAGCTACTACCATACATTGGGCCCTGAAATATGACCCCGCTCGACTTCTTATTCACCCTCGTCCTCTGTCCAGGAGTTGCAAGTAGTTTCTGGTGTTTGTAGTATGCTGGAGGCCGTGGACAGCGCTGACCGTAGGGGTGGGCTGTGATGCGGTAGGCACGTGGCCGGGTAAACCGGGCGCCCGTTTGGTGTCACGGAACCCTGTTCACATCGTTTGGGGCTGTGAGCGAAACTCCGGCCGGATCTCCTCATGGATGGAACCCGAATAGGCGATAAACCTGGACTAGAGACTTGAGTGTTTAGGTAGGTCGTGGTCTACACCCACGTCGGCTTTCGCTTGAAGTCTGCCGAGCACATGTCATGTGCAGACGCTAAGTGGTGGAAACATGTATGAAGAAGTACACCCCTGCAGGGTTAACATCATCTATTCGAATAGCCGTGTCCGCGGTAAAGGACTTCTGGGTTGCTTATATCAGTTCATAGACAAGTGAAAGTGGATACTCTAAAATACGCAAGATAAGCGTGAGTGCTATGGATGGCGTTCTCGTAGGGAGACGGGAGCGGATCCATAGTGGTGTATTGATATGGTGAATATGTGGACTCGTGTGCGCCACCTCAAAAGATTCACTTGCAGTCGTAGTTAGGATAGCCACCGAGTCAAAGCTGGCTTGCTGCAGTTAAACCCCACCACCCCTTTGTTGATAATGATGCATATGTAGATAGTTCTGATGTAAGTCTTGCTGGGTACATTTGTACTCACGTTTGCCTATTTTATGTTTTTGCAGAGAGACTTCAGTCTCACTAGTAGTTCCGCTTGGACTTCGACGTTTAGCTTGATACCTCAGCTACGATCTTGTGCCCTCGGCAGGATCTGGTAGATAGTCAGGCTTCTCAGCCTTTTTCATTTATAGATGTCTGTACTCAGACATGATAGCTTCCGCTTGTGCTTTGACTTGTATGCTCTGATTGTTGGGTCATGAGGCCCATGTTTGTAATATCTCGCTCCTCGGAGCCTATTGAATAAACTACTTGAGTCGTAGAGTCATTTTGTGATGCCATGTTGTATTGCACATATCGAGCATATTGTGTGTATGTTATTGAAATGCTTGGTATGTGTGGGATCTGACCATCTAGTTGTTTATCTTTAGTAGCCTCTCTTACCGGGAAATGTCTCCTAGTGTTTCCACTGAGCCATGGTAGCTTGCTACTGCTCCGGAACACTTAGGCTGGCCGGCATGTGTCCTTCTTCGTTCCTGTGTCTGTCCCTTCGGGGAAATGTCACGCGGTGAATACCGGAGTCCTGTTAGCCCGCTGCAGCCCGGTTCACCGGAGTCCTGCTAGCCCAGTGCTACAGCCTGGATTCACTCGCTGATGACCGACACGTTCGATGCTGGGTCATGGATGCCTGTCCTTGTAAGTCTGTGCCGCTTTGGGTTTACGACTAGCCATGTCAGCCCGGGCTCCTTATCATATGGATGCTAGCGACACTGTCATATACGTGTGCCAAAAGGCGCAAACGGTCCCGGGCAAAGGTAAGGCGACACCCGTGGGAATACCGTGCGTGAGGCCGCAAAGTGATATGAGGTGTTACATGCTAGATCGATGTGGCATTGAGTCGGGGTCCTGACAGCGTTGGTATCAGAGCTTGACTGCCTGTAGGATTACCAAGCCAAACTGGTCGAAGTTGAGTCTAGAAATTCTTTAGTTATATAAGGGAATTGATTGTGGGATGGAACGTAAGGCTCTTTTTACTCCTTGTACCTCATGCCCTTCTGATCTGAGTCATCTTATCTTTCCTGCGGGGATTAAGAACTAGGTTATCTCTTCTTTCTATCAGGATCACGTGTTACTAATCAGTAGACTTATAAGATTGTTGGACTTAAGCCTCGTTTCAGTTCCTACTACTTCTGTATGTTAATTATTGATCTCGAGACCTTGATATTGTGCTTCTGAGTGGTTATGCCACCATTTTTGTGAATGTCTCAAATCTTTTCTGAGCATTTACAGCCGTTATGCTGTCCGAGTCATCCCAGGTTTCTAAGTAGTCTGATGCAATTGCAAATCCTTTCTTCCTGTTTCAATGTTCCCATGGGCCAGATTAACCACACTAATCAGTGAGTTGAGGTACTCCGTTACCTTGACATATATGTTGGTGATACTATTATGGCCCTAGGTGTTTAGGGAGTCACCTAGTAATCTAGCAATGTTTTGTGATCCCCAGTGTGATGATTCTGGCTTTTATTCTCGAAAGCATCCCGTGATGCCACTTAGTAGTAGGTATTCTATTCCTTGGGCTTTGAACCCGAGATTCACTCTACTTACTTCATGTTGATAGTGTTTGCTAGTTCCTTCAGGATATTAGTAACTTTGCGATAGTCCTCGAGGTCCGTGGTATTTCCTTCTTCCAAATACTATGAACCGCTTATGGCAGATGTTTATTGGATCAAAAGATCACAATTAGAGTACCCTTGAGGAGTTCTCCATTCATAAATCGTGACTCTGCCAGTTCTACCTTTCTGCATGGGTTATCCGGAAGAAATATGTTGAACTTGGTTCGACATACTAATCTATGCATCCACAACTCAGAAAGTTATATGTTTCTTTGAGTTGTTCTCTTTAGTTGCATTCTGACCCTCGTCTATCAACTGATAGTCAAGAGTATGCGTGCGTTCGTTCATCGATGCCTATGACTCTTGTGGTCTGTCAAGCCATTCTATTCCGGAATGACTAGGAGAAACAAACTCCAGTACCTCATCCATATCTAGGATTGGGTCAAAGCAATTGTATTCCGCAGATCAAATGCCAATCCAGCTTTTGGTTCTGTTCTACCTTGGAGTATTACATATTTTATATCGAGATTGTTATAGGAATTGCACACCATCCTATGAACTCTTGGTACAGTGATACTTCTTGCCATCACTGTTCATTCCTTGGTTCCTGTGTTATCGTAACCGGAATACCGACAAATGAATTGTGATGTGTGAAATCAATACTCCCAGCAACCTCGTTGCTTGGTAGTTAAAGGACAATAATTTCATTCTTAGTGTGTTGGTTATTGAATCATCATTCTAAGATTGATCGTGCTACCTAGTCCATTCTCCTGGTTCACTCCTCGATCGATGAGTTAGGATTATTTCAAATTCTTACTCTATTGATCATATCGTCTTGCCCTGAAAAGCAAGATTGTTCTCGAGCTTAGTAACATACCGGTGGCTCGTGATTCTCTGAATATCTTCTCAGAAGTATTACCAGGTTGTCACCTGACCGCTATGTTGAGCTCGTGATCAAGTTGGTTTTTGTGAACCATCCTTCTCCAAGAAGCTGTGTTGGATATCCCTGAGCTAGTTGGTTAAGTTAGACAACGACTTGGAGAGTTGGAAGATAAAAGCTTGCCTGACTTAGTTCGTTCCAAAGAGATATTCTTGTGTAGTGTGTGTTGAAGAAAGATGATATCTTCATCGATTGATCCCTGTGATCAGTTGCTGGATCTATTGTCTTATCAATCCTTCGATTTGAGTGTGGGCTATCGTCAAATCAAATCAGAACCAACGATATTCGTAATGTTGTCTTATTCGTGGTTGATTCCTCGAGCATACACCATTATATCTTTGGTCTGACCAATGCTATCACCGTGTTCACCTAACTATGGAATTCCTTTTAAAAGGAAACCTAAATGAATTGTTGTTGAGCCCATTGACAACATCCTTATCTCCTCCATAATTTTGTTGAACATTAAGCTAGTGTTGGAAATTTTTGAGAGCATTTGTTCATGCTAGCTCATGAAGCATATGTTTGGATGAAGGTAGTGGCTTCCTTTAATTCATGTGCATCTGATGCAAGTTGCCGCCGTGGATTCGATAAAGTCAATGTTGTTTTCTTGGAACCATTCTAAATCAGTCATGCACACGTGCGAAGAATTCTGTGGTTCGGAGACTTGCAACCTCCATTCCATATGTATACCCTAGCACACCAAGCCACTGATTGTTTTGTTCACGGAAAAGGAGTTGATGTGCTAATCCTAGGTCATGCACAAGACTTCCATATCCTCGATTATGGTTCCCAATCAGAACTCGGTAGTGTTTTATTATAAGACTACCACGTGGTCATGTTTGTCTGGGACAGCGTGTTCACATGTTTGTAGCAGAACCAGCTCATGTTTTGGAGCTTGCTATCGTAGTTCGTCTCCCGAGAATCTCGCAACGTCATCCAAGCTGTATCCATCCGTCAACACATAACCAAGAAACCTTTCGAAATCGTGTACCTCAACCTTCGAAAAGCATCCGTTATACGAGTTATGGCAATACTCCCGAGCTCGCCCCAGTACTAGGTTATCTGGGTTATCTCACCAATAACTGCATAAAAGAGATTTTCGATGTCGGCAAATCTTAGGTATTCCAGAATTGCAACGATAAAATTGTGACGACAACACCTCAGAGCTCGACTCCCCGGGTCAAAGCCACATAAATAGACAGGAGGCACCAAGAACAATGTTCTCATCACAAAATCATCGAAACGATTCCAAGATACCCGCGTGATCCTAAAAAAATTTAGTGAAATTTGAGGAGGAAAGACAAAACATCTACGTCAGGAGACCTCACCAGAGCGACGAAGGGGCTGAGGAGTAAAAAGAATCCTACTCTCTGGTATATATAATCCTAAGACTCAAAATAGTTTTCTTCTAGACTCAACAACGGCCAACAATCAAGGGGGCTCCTAAGGTCGGTCGAGGCTCTGATACCAACTTGTCACGCCCAATATGCGACCCTATCCAAAAGGAACTCAAAGGTCCCACCAAGGATAGACCCGCATATTGAAACGTTTTGCAAGGTGGATATCATTACATCAACATTACATAATAGAAGGGGATACATACATAAGGCATACAATGCCACATGAATACAACATCACAATACATCAGAGCATCATCCGACTACGGATAAAACACAAACAGAAACTCAAATGACATCCACCCTGCTAGCCCAGGCTGCCGACCTGGAACCTATCCCCTGATCGAAGAAGAAGCAGAAGAAGAACTCAATGCAAGCAAGCATCACTCTCGCGTTATGATCATCGCATGAACCTGTACCTGCTACTGATGTTGTAGTAATCTGTGAGCCACGAGGACTCAGCAATCCCATTACCATGGGTATCAAGACTAGCAAAGCTTAAAGGGAAAGGAATGGGTAAAGTGGTGAGGCTGCAGTAGCGACTAAGCATATATGGTGGCTAACATACGCAAATAAGAGCGAGAAGAGAAGCAAAGGAACGGTCGTCAACTAGCAATGATCAAGAAGTGATCCTGACTCCTGCTTACGTCAAACATAACCCAGAAACCGTGTTCACTTTCCGGCCCCCGTCGAAAAGAGACCATCACGGCTACACACGCGGTTGATGCGTTTTAATTCGGATCTAGGGTCAAGTTATCTACAACCGGACATTAACAAATTCCCATCTGCCTATAACCGCAGGCACGGCTTTCGAAAGATTATACCCTGCAGGGGTGTCCCAACTCAGCCCATGACAAGCTCTCACGATCAATGAAGGAATAGACCTTCTCCCAGGAAGAACCGATCAGACTCGGAATCCCGGTTTACAAGACATTTTGACAATGGTGAAACAAGACCAGCAAAGCCGCCCGAATGTGCCGACAAATCCTGATAGGAGCTGCACATATCTCGTTCTTAGGGCACAACGGATTATCCAAACTTCCGGTAGGCCAGCCCAGAGTTGCCCCTGGTGGCCACCGGCGGTTGACAGGTTGGACCAACACTCACGACGAGCACTGGCCCGGGGGTGTAAATAAAGATGACCCTCGGGCTCCGGAAACCCAAGGGAAAAAGGGCTAGGTGAGGCAAATGGTAAAACCAATGTTGGGCCTTGCTGGAGGAGTTTTATTCAAAGCGAACTGTCAAGGGGGTCCCATAAATCACCCGACCGCGTAAGGAACGCAAAATCCGGGAACATAACACCGGTATGACGGAAACTAGGGCGGCAAGAGTGGAACAAAACACTAGGCAAAAGGCCGAGTCTTCCACCCTTTACCAAGTATATAGATGCATTAATAATATAAGAGATATTGTGATATCCCAACCAAAATCCTGTCCACCATGGAGCAATCTTCAACTTCACCTGCAACTAGCAACGCTATAAGAGGGCTGAGCAAAGCGGTAACATAGCCAAGCAACGGTTTGCTAGGAAGGGTGTCAAAGGTTAGAGGTTCATGGCAATTTGGGATGGCTTGAATAAACAGGTGATAGGTAGTGCAACATAGCGATAGAACGAAGCAACTAGCATAGCAATGATAGTAGTGAGATCCAGGGTAGCGGTCATCTTGCCTGAAATCCCGCAAGGAAGAAGAACGAGTCCATGAAGTAGGCGAACCAACATAGTCGAACGAATCCTCACGAACGCAACGTTACCGGAACTAAGAAGCAACACCGGAAAGAAGCAAGCAACATGGTAAATGCACAAGCATAAACATGGCATGATGCACAATCAAGTATGATGCATGTCCGGTTAATGAGGCATGGCATGGCAAAGGCAACCAAACAATACTACAAGTTAAGTGGAGATCAATATGCAATGAGTTGCATATTGACGAAACACCACATTCATTTATTTAGTTAGCTCCCGTTTAGGTACCCAACAATATTAAATGTTGATTAACATGGCAAGAAGTGAAGCATATGAAAAACTACATATCTAAACAAGTTTAAATGAGGTCGGAACAACAAACAACATTTCCGGAAAATCCCCATGTGCAAATTATGAATTTGGTACTGTTCTGCCCTAAACACAACTTTAATGTTGTTAAACAGCAACATAAAGTGGACCATGTTAATCTAGGCATTTTTCCACCCCAAATACATATAAAGTTTATTAAAATCGGAGCTACGGTTATTTAGTTATGAAATAAAGCATTTTAACATGGCATTATGCAAAATAAACACAAACAGCATGTTAATCATTTTAAACATAGATGAAAGTGGCATATTATTAATCTACACAATTTTCTGAGCATTTTACATATAAAGTTTGTTTAAATCCGATGCACGGTTAATTAGTTATTATATGCATGAAGTTTAGGGACTAATCTGCAAATCTGAAAATCACTGGAATAATAGACAAATCGTTCCGTTGGAAAAAAACATGGATAGGGCCGAATCTGTCTGGCCCAAAGTGCATAGGAGAGGGGGAGGGGTCTTCTCACCCTGGGCCTCGTGCCGGCTCGGTGTAGGAGGCCTGGCAGGCCGGCTTGGCTAGGCGCGATGGGCCTTGGAGGCTGCTGGGCCGAAGCGGGCGGGTGCACGCGCGCGGTCAACGGGCACGGGCGCTGCTCGTGCGCTCATTCACCTTGCATGGATGAAGCAGCCAGGTCGGGAGCAAGACTTGGCGCAGGTCGGCGACGGGATCCGGGCGAAGAGGTCAAGGATGGAGGGCGGAGACGACGAGATCCGACGGGGATCCATCGGATCTGACGAGGAGAGCCGGTTCGTGGCGACGGCAGCGATGGCGATGCAGCACGAGGACGGCGACATCGGAGTCCTGTCCATGGCGGCAGAGAGGGAGCAAAGAGATTAGGGAGGTGGAAGAAGGACGGAGGAAGAGGAGAAGGGCGGCGAGGGCTGGCCTGGTCAGGTCGCCGGTGGCGGCTCCGGCGAGCTGTCCGGCAGGAGGAGGCGCGCGGGGAGCGGGAGCAAGCGCTCCGCTCGGTAAGGAGCTCGGGGACGGGTCCGCGGGTGGCGGCGGGCGCGCCTGGCCCAGATCGGCCTGGGGCGGGTCACGCACGGGCTCGGCGGGCCCTGCGGGAAGAGGAGGGAGGCAGGGCGACGTGCTAGGTGGCCAGGGGCAACGGCTGGGTGGCGGCTGGCGGCGGGGGCAGCGCCAAGTGGTGTCAGGAGGTGGCCAGGCACGGAAAATGAGGCGCCAGTGGCTGGGAGGTTAGGGGAGGAAGCTAGGGATAGGTTTAGCCCAAAAATGGCAAGGGGAGGGGGTTTAAATAGCAGATTTGTTAGGGTTTGGGGGTTAGGAGGGGTTTCCGCACCCTCGGATCGCGATCATGCGCTCCGGACAGAGAGGGGAACTAGGTGGCTGCAGGTGGGCTGTGACGAGAGGGTCTGAACTGAGGGGAGAGAAGAGAGGGGAACCCGGCAACGGTTTTTGGAGACCGAAAACGTCTGACGCTAGACCGACTATATCGCGGTTATATATTTAACGGTAGGGCAGTCAAACGAACTCCGAATGCGATGAAACTTGGCAGGCGCTCTGTCTACACTATAATAAGACCGCACGACAAGTTGCAATCCATTCCGAGAACATTTTTATGCCACTTATAAAATAATATTTTGGAGGTGCCTCGGGCGCGTGCAAGTGTGTCCGGACTCGGAACGGACAACGGAGAGAACCGGCGGAACACGAACGGATGCAAGTTTTATGAAAACAATGCCGATGCAATGCGCATGATGCTATGAGATGAGATGCATAACAAGAACAAAATGCAAACAACAGACAAAAACCCAACCACAAAGGAAATAATAAATCACATCTCCGGAAAAGGCAAGAGTCGGAGTTACGAATATGGAAAGTTGTATCCGGGGCGTTACATTGATCCTATGCATCCTACTCTTGATGAGTCAGTTGACATGATTCACAATCTTAGAACTGTTGAACTTATCACTAGAGGCTTGCCTAGAAACTTGATTGGATGTTTGCCTACTCTTAAGTGTGACTACCCCATATGGAAATTTCTTGAGGAACGCTTTCCAAATTATTCCTTGAAAAATCTAGATGAAATTCTCCATAAGTCTATTGCCTTGAGTAAGATGAATTCCAGTGATCCTATGTTTGGTGATTGTCTATTTGAGCTTACACCTTATGCGTGCCAAAGGAGATGTTGGAATTATTAGTGATATTATTTCCGAAGCTATAAAAATTCATAAGCAAGATCATTGTCAAACTCACTCTAACGAATCACCCTCTCTTGGATTTGAGCCACCACATGACGATGTTGAACATGGATACTATGATGAGGATGATGATAGTGACTTCGATCTTGATGATGCAATGAGACACTTTGGTCTTATGGCAAATCTTCGGGGATATATGGCAGGAGGAAAGGAATGGGTTCTTGATAGTGGATGTACCGATCAAATGACCGGAGATAAAGATATGTTTCATGAGCTTGCTGAAAACGATGGTCCTCGAAAGTATGTCACTTTCGGTGAAAACTCAAAGGGTAAGGTGGTTGGCCTCGGTAAGGTGGCCATATCACATGATAGATCCATACAAAATGTCATGCTCGTTGAATATCTTGGCTACAACTTACTTTCAGTATCTAGACTTGCTGATTTCGGTTTCAATGTCCTATTTACTGAAGTAGATTGCCAAGTGTTTCGTAGAGATAATCATAAAATGGTCTTTACCGGTGTACGTAGAGGTGATCTATACAATGTTGATTTCACTAAAAAGGCTCAACCTAGAACTTTGTTTATTGCTAAATCCTCTAATGGTTGGTTATGGCATAGATGATTGGGTCATGTTGGCATGAGAAACCTTGACAAGCTTATTAAAGGAAATCATATTCTTGGAGTTAATGATGTCATATTTGATAAGGATAGATTTTGCAGCGCCTGTCAGGTAGGTAAACAGGTTGGAGGGAGGCATCCCGTGAAGAACATCATGACCACAAGGAGGCCACTCGAGCTACTTCATATGGATCTCTTTGGTCCCAACGCTTACAAAAGTCTCGGTGGAAATTCTTTTGGTCTAGTTATAGTTGATGATTTTTCAAGATTTACGTGGGTGTTCTTTCTCGATGATAAATCGCAGGTCCAAAATATCTTCAAAAACTTCGCTAGGAAGGCCCAAAATCAATTTGAAGTGAAGATCAAGAAGGTTCAGAGCGACAACGGAACGGAGTTCAAGAATGCAAATGTGGACACCTTTCTTGATGAAGAAGGGATTTCACATGAGTTCTCGGCTACGTACACACCTCAACAAAATGGAGTTGTTGAGAGGAAGAACCGGACGCTCATCGAGATGGCGAGAACGATGCTTGATGAGTACAAGACACCGAAGCACTTTTGGGCGGAAGCGGTTGAGACAGCTTGTCATGCAACAAATCGCCTGTATCTTCACAAGCTACTCGGCAAGACGGCATATGAGCTCCTCACCGGTAACAAACCCCAAGTTGGATACTTTCGAGTATTTGGCTCAAAGTGCTACATTCTTGATAAGCATCGTCGTTCTAAATTTGCTCCTAAGTCTCATGAAGGTTTCCTACTTGGTTATGGCTCAAACTCTCACACATACCGTGTCTAAAACAATTTCACCCGAAAGGTTGAAGAAACGGTAGATGTGAAGTTTGATGAATCTAACGGCTCGCAAGTAGAGCAATTGCCAATTGATGTAGGAGACAAAGATCCTTCGGAAGCAATCCAAGACTTGTCTATTGGCAAGATTCGTCCAACGGAGGTGAAGGAGAGTACCTCGTCTGTCCAAGTGGAAGCTTCTACCTCACGACAAGGTGAACCAAGAGTTGATACGGAAGCATCCACAAGTGGGACACACCAAGATGAAGAAAACGAGGAAGTGCACCAAGATGAACGTCAACAACCTCCTTCTCCACCACGACAAGAGAACGACAACACCAACAATGAAGAAGGCCAAGAAGAAGAACAAGATGAAGAAGATGTTCAACCAAGACCCAAACAAAAGCTTTCACGAGTTCGAGCAAGAATTGTTAAAGACCATCCTGTCGAGCAAATCTACAATGATATCCAAACCGGGAGAATCACTCGCTCTAAAACTTGTTTAGCTAACTTTTGTGAACACTATTCATTCATCTCTAGCATTGAACCTATGAAGGTTGTAGAAGCATTGGAAGATCCGGATTGGATACACGCTATGCACGAAGAGCTACACAACTTTGAGAGAAATCAAGTTTGGACATTGGTTGAGAAGCCCGACAACAACCACAACATCATCGGTACCAAATGGGTGTTTCGCAACAAGCAAGATGAAGATGGACAAGTAGTTCGCAACAAAGCATGTCTCGTCGCCCAAGGCTACACACAAGTCGAAGGTATGGACTATGGTGAGACTTATGCTCCTGTTGCTAGACTTGAGTCCATTCGCATCTTACTTGCCTATGCCAATCACCATGATATCACCTTGTACCAAATGGACATTAAAAGTGCTTTTATAAATGGTGAAATAGAGGAGGAAGTTTATGTTAAACAACCTCCCGGCTTTGTTAATCCTAAGAAACCTGATCATGTTTACAAACTTCACAAAGCTCTTTATGGTCTTAAACAAGCTCCTAGAGCGTGGTATAAATGCTTGACCAAGTTCCTTATTGAAAAAGGCTTTGAAATTGGAAAAATAGATTCCACTCTTTTTACTAAAAGGGTGAATGGAGAACTATTTGTGTGCCAAATCTATGTTGATGATATTATATTTGGTTCTACTAACCCTCATTCTAGTGAAAAGTTTGGGAAGCTAATGTCGGAGAAGTTTGAGATGTCTATGATGAGTGAACTCAAATTCTTTCTTGGTTTGCAAATCAAGCAAACTAAGGAAGGTACATTTGTCTCTCAAACAAAGTACACCAAGGACTTATTCAAGAAGTTCAATATGCAAGAATGCAAAGGTATGACTACACCCATGCCTACTAGTGGACATCTTGATTTCACCAAAGATGGTGAACCGGTTGATCAAAAGGTTTATCGCTCTATGATTGGTTCTTTGTTGTATCTATCTGCTTCACGTCCCGATATCATGCTAAGTGTGTGCATGTGTGCACGATATCAAGCTGCTCCTAAAGAATGTCATCTTAAGGCCGTGAAAAGGATAGTGAGATACTTAATCCATACATCAAATTTTGGCATTTGGTATCCTAAGAGGGCCTCTTTCGATCTTGTTGGCTACTCCGACTCGGATTATGTCGGTGAGAAGGTTGATAGAAAGTCCACTTCAGGTACTTGTCAATTTCTTGGTAGATCTCTTGTGTCTTGGTCTTCCAACAAACAAAACTCGATACCCTTATCCACCGCCGAAGCGGAATACATTGCCGCTGGTTCATGTTGTGCTCAATTACTTTGGATGACCCAAACTCTTAACGATTATGTGATATATGTGAAACATGTTCCATTACTTTGCGACAATGAGAGTGCTATCAATATTGCTCATAATCCCGTGCAACACTCTCAAACTAAGCATATTGAAGTTCGTCATCATTTCATTCGAGATCATGTTGCCAAAGGGGACATTAATCTTAAGCATGTTCACACCGAAAAGCAATTAGCGGATATATTCACTAAACCACTTGATGAGAAAGTGTTTTGCAGGTTAAGAGGTGAATTGAACATCATTGATGCTTCATACTTGGAGTAGTAACTCCATTGGATACATGCAAGACATGAGCTTATGACTAATCCTTGATATTTCTCTTATGATGACTATCTTATGTCTTGGATACATTTGTACCTTGCATGTTATCAAACCCTTGTAGGTACTTGGATGAATCTAATTCCATGAGATTGTAACCTACTCACATCTTGAGCAATCTCTACATCACCAAGCCTCTACGCCATGGTGGTTGAAGACAAGGAAGCACGGAACCATTCAAACATATCCTTTGACATATTCTATGTTGAGTTTCATGATTGTCATTTTGGATACACAAGTGCTCTTCCTTGCAACGACTAATCCATATAGGTAGATGAACTCAAATGCCAAGTGGTGCTCCCAACTCTTGATGAGCTACATCAACCTTGAGCAACCCACACAAGTTCAACCACATGATCACGATCAACACCACCACCCAAGGTATGTTATTCCATCTTAGAGAAGCTTTACTCCAAGTCATGAGTCAAAGCAACTCGACAAGATGGGAATACATCAAGATGCTTAAACAAAAAATGGTAACCCCATTTTGAGCTTAAATGATGAGTATGACCTAAGATCAAGTGATCTCACTTGACTCCTAAGTCAATATACTCTAACATAGGTGACTTAGATGCCGACCAATTCTAGATGAAGTTCTCTCGTGTTCTTTTCTGTGCTCTTGCATTTGTCTCATGCATAGTTGTTTCCCCTTTCAAAAAAAACTTCATCTAGATTTCTTCTCTTTTCTATTTGTTCTGCATTCCCTGCATCCAATTTATTGCAAATCTTTCAGTTAATTCCTTGCAAATCCTTGTGAGATCTTACTTGCCTAGTGAGCTGAGGTGACAAGTGTTTTCTCTGTGATGAACTCGGTCCCACCGGTTTCTTCTTTCGGTCTAACCGAAATCATTCGGTGCAACCGACGCATCCAACTCGGTGCCACCAATTTCACAACAGGAAAAACATTTTGCCATTTATTCCTGCATTACTCTTGATCTAGCTCCACTCAATGAACCTTGTCCTCTACAAGCATCACATTTTTATCAGTGCATTGTGCTGTGACTCAAGGACCAAACCCATTTACGACAAATTCCAGAAGGCCCTTCTTGGAAATTTATGTCAAAGGGGGAGAGAGAGATCACATCAAAGCTTATCACTTCAACAGGGAGAGAGATATCTCTAGGGGGAGAGAATACTCAAGAAGAGAGTAATCTTCAAGGATCCCAGATGCTTGGTGTTCAAGAGGAGAGATGCCACATGTATTCTTGAGGGGAAAGACATGTTCATATGTGCTTATTTGCATTAGCTATGTTCATTTGTTTCTTTGAGCTCTAATTTTGCATTTTGCTCTGATTTTCTGTTCCCTATCTTCTCCCAGTATCCCATGCTAGATTCAGGGGGAGCAAGACATCTAAGGGAAAGAAATTCTTTAAATTCATTGCACATCTTTACCTTTGGGGACATGTCTATATTCAATGTGGTACTTAGTACTCACTCTCAACATGTCATCCAAGTCTTGGTACTCTTGTGGTTTCTTTTGTTTGCTCTGGCCAATAAGTGTATCTGTGTTATCTAACCTTATTTTCACAGGTTCATTCCATCCAAGCCAACTCAAGACCACAAGGTAAGTATATGCATCACAATCATGCGTATGAGAAATTCTTGCTGATGTACATACTGTTTGCAAGAAGGACTCATGAGCATAAAGGTACATTTCTCATACTCACATCATTTGCTCTGATGCATATAGCCAAGATACATGTAACACATAGCTTACTCTGTCATGTTTATGCATTCACATGCTTCTATATTCCATATTCACATGATTGCATACATGTAAGGGGAGCCTATGCTTGTTACATGTCTTTCCAAAGCTTTACTTGCTATTCTCTATATATTTACCTAAAGATTTGATGTATGTTGTCATCAATTACCAAAAAGGGGGAGATTGAAAGCACAAGTGCTCCCTGGGTGATTTTGGTAATTAATGTCAACATATCTCTTGTTGGACTAACACTTTTACCTAGTATGTTTCAGACAAGTTCCACAATGGAGTGGAATGGACTAAAGGATGTGGAACCCCTTCAAGATGCTAAGGACAAAGGATTGGCTCAAGCTCCCAGATCAAGACTCTACATTTTATATTTTAGTGATCCAAGATCACATTGAGTCTATAGGAAAAGCCAATACTATCAAGAGGGGATGAGGTGTTGCTTAATGGCTTGCTTGCTCAAAGTGCTTAGTGATATGCTCCAAAGCCTTCAACTACTTTCTCACATCCACATATGTCCTAAACCCAAAAGTCTAACTCGGCCCCACCGATTCTTTCTATCCGGCACCACCGAGTTCAGATGTCTTAGCCACTGCCACAAACCCTAGGCAAATCGGTCTCACCGATAGGGATCTCGGTCTCACCGAGATGGGATTGTAATCTCTCTGTGTATGTCCATTACCAAAATCGGTCTCACCGAGTTTGAGCAATCGGTACTGCCGAGATTACAATGCAAACTCTCTGGTTAACTTATTACCGAAATCAGTCCTACCAAGTTTGTGTAATCGGTCAAACCGAGTTTGCCTGACCAACTCTCTGGTTAGCTTATTACCAAAATCGGTCCCATTGAGTTTGTGTAATCGGTCTCACCGACATTACGTTATGCCCTAACCCTAACCATATCGGTCCTACCGAGTTGCATGTCGGTCCCACCGAAAATCCTAACGGTCACTAGATTTGCTGAATCGGTCTGACCGAGTTTACCAATACGGTCCCACCGAGTTTGGCAAGTTGTGTGTAACGGTTAGATTTTGTGTGGAGAGAGCCATCAGAACGAACCTACACTTTCAGCATACATTTTCTGAGAGAGAACCACCTACTCATGTGTTGAGGCCAAGATATTCCATTCCTACCATATGAATCTTGATCTCTAGCCTTCCCCAAGTTGCTTTCCACTCAAATCTTCTTTCCACCAAATCCAAATCCTGTGAGAGAGAGTTGAGTGTTGGGGAGACTATCATTTGAAGCACAAGAGTAAGGAGTTCATCATCAACACACCATTTGTTACTTCTTGGAGAGTGGTGTCTCCTAGATTGGCTAGGTGTCACTTGGGAGCCTCCGACAAGATTGTGGAGTTGAACCAAGCAGTTTGTAAGGGCAAGGAGATCGCCTACTTCGTGAAGATCTACCACTAGTGAGGCAAGTCCTTAGTGGGCGACGGCCATGGTGGGATAGATAAGGTTGCTTCTTCGTGGACCCTTCGTGGGTGGAGCCCTCCGTGGACTCACGCAACCGTTACCCTTCATGGGTTGAAGTCTCCATCAACGTGGATGTACGATAGCACCACCTATCGAAACCACAACAAAAACATCCATGTCTCCAATTGCGTTTGAATTCTCCAAACCCTTCCCTTTACATTCTTGCAAGTTGCATGCTTTACTTTCCGCTGCTCATATACTATTTGCATGCTTGCTTGATATGTATTGTGAGTGTTAAACTTGTGCCTAAACTCCACTCTAACTTGAAGAAGTTAAAAACTGCAACTTTTGGTACTTAGTGTCTAATCACCCCCCTCTAGACACCTCTTCTCGATCCTTTCACTTCCGATTCCATATTATCTAGCATCCAATGCTCCATGGCTAGTGAGACTAAGCCATCCACCATGTCATATGCTAGTCTAGTCCGACGTGTGCCCACACGTCACTTGCAACTAGGGACAATTTAGGATGTATCATACAACACAAGATCTCACAAACAAATCACGTACTTGTCAACAAGTATCATTGATTACATCCAAGGACTATCTTTATTCATAAACACATAGGAAATATCATCATACATGATTGCCTCTAGGTCATATCTCCAACACTGGTGTACCGCATAACGGAGGAAATGGCCTTGTCTTCGACCAGCCACGGTCGAAATGGGATCATGTTCATCAGGAGGAGTCTGGCGTAACGCGAAACAGAGGAAAAAGACTTCTCTTGGACCTCCTACGGTCGAAACGGGGTCATGTTGATCGGGAGGGGTGTGGCGTACCACGAAACGGAGGAAACGGACTTGTGTTGGAGCGCTATGGTTGAAATGGGGGTCCTGTTCATCGGGAGGGGTGTGGCATACCGCAAAACAAGACTCCACAGGTTACTGTTCATCTCCACTATCGACCTCCTCCTGCCTCCACGGGCTACTGTTCATCCACCATCGACCTCCTCCAGCCTCCACCTGCAACTGTTCATCCACGGGCTCCTGTTCATCCAGCCTCCACCGCTCCTCCACCAGCTACTGTTCAACTAGCCCTCTCCACGGGCTCCTGTTCAACCACCCCTCCATGGGCTACTATTCATCTAGCCTTCCATTGGCTACTGTTCAACCAGCCCTCCACGGGGTCATCCTGTTCATCCAGCCGTCCACGAGGTCCTGTTCATCCACCCCCAACCAGCTCGATCAATCGGGGTCCTATTCATTCAACCCCCCACCAGGAACTGTTCATCCAACCCCCCAACAACTCTCACTATTCATCAAGAGGCAGCATGTTCGATCAGCTTTAGTTAGCGGTAGTAGCAAAGGAATCGCTCGATCGGATTCAATTAACACCCAGATCGATCGATCACTCGGGTTCAGTAACGCGTAGCCTGCAGTGCAAGCGCTCGAGTTCAGTAGACGAACGCCTTGCTCGGGTTCAGTTAGAGCCCAATGCCACGCACCCACGCGCGTATGTGTACGAGAGAAACACCAATTGCTCGGCCCCCGACCACCCACCGTAACCGGGAACTCGCCGATATTTTCCTCGCCCTCGCTTCTACCACCATTTTTTCCGTCATGGATGGCCCAAAGAATGTCATGCAGTTGCGTCTTCGGCCCGCCCAGGACGAAAAGCCCATTTTCTGTCATGATTTTTTGTCATAGAAGTAGGAGCCCACCACATCTATGATGATACCAGATTTATCAAAATTATCGTCATAGAAGTGTCATAAGCATAACAGAATTTTTTTGGTTCGGCCCAAAATGTCACGGATGTGTCTTTTTTTTGTAGTGGTAGGTCCGAAATTTAAGAGGGGGGCAAAGTTTGTACTTTCCCCAAATTTCAAACAAGCGCGTCCCATCTATTCAAAAATACAAAAACAAGCGCGTCCCAGACGAAACACATGGTTCCCCCTTAGCTCCCCCCACCCCTCCCCCCTCGTTTGATTCCCCATTCGTACTCCATGGGCGCCAAAACTACCTCTCCACCAGCCGCGAAACCCTGGCATCCTCCATCCGCCACCCCATCCCACCCATCAACCGCCGCCCTCCTCCATCACGCCGGAGCCGATACCCCAACATTGTCGTCCACCATAACCGCATTGCCCTCCACGGCTAGTAGTTGAACCCGAGGCCAAGCTGCCTCCAGGACACCGACGTGCGCTGTACCCAAGCTAGTTCAACCACGCCATCCTGCGCCTCACTGTTGCCGCTCCGACATCGCCACCGTCCACCGCACCGGAGCTATTTCTGCTACGCCGTCCTTCACCGCCTCAGATCTACTTCCCCTCTGCCGACAGACGGCTGTCAGTGTCAAAACCGGCGGATCTCGGGTAGGGGGTCTGTAGGATCGAAAGTATGTCTAGAGGGGGGGTGATTAGACTACTTGACCAAATAAAAACCTAGCCTTTTCCCAATTTTAGTTCTTGGCAGATTTTAGCAACTTAGAACAAGTCAAGCAATTAACCTACACATGCAATTCTAAGAGTATAGCAGCGGAATGTAAAACAATTGCATATGAAGGTAAAGGGAGGAGTTTGAGGAGGCAAACGGAATGTTGACACGGAGATTTTTTATCCGTGGTTCCGATAGGTGGCGCTATCGTACATCCACGTTGATGGAGACTTCAACCCATGAAGGGTAACGGTTGCGCGAGTCCACGGAGGGCTCCACCCACGAAGGGTCCACGAAGAAGCAACCTTGTCTATCCCACCATGGTCGTCGCCCACGAAAGACTTGCCTCACTAGGGTAGATCTTCATGAAGTAGGCGATCTCCTTGCCCTTACAAACTCCTTGGTTCAACTCCACAATCTTGACGGAGGCTCCCAAGTGACACCTAGCCAATCTAGGAGACACCACTCTCCAAGAAGTAACAAATGGTGTGTTGATGATGAACTCCTTGCTCTTGTGCTTCAAATGATAGTCTCCCCAACACTCAACTCTCTCTCATAGGATTTGGATTTGGTTGAAAGAAGATTTGAGTGGAAAGCAACTTGGGGAAGGCTAGAGATCAAGATTTATGTGGTAGGAATAGAATATCTTGACCTCGACACAACTGTAGGTGGTTCTCTCTCAGAAAATGTATGTTGGAAGTGTAGGCATATTCTGATGGCTCTCTTTTCAAATGAAGAGTAGGTGGAGGGCTATATATAGCCTCCACACAAAATCTAACCATTACACACAACTTACCAAACTCGGTGGGACCGAATCATGAAACTCGGTCAGACCGATTTAGTTCATAATGTGACCGTTAGGCATTTCGGTGGGACCGATATGGTTAGGGTTAGGGCATAACGTAATCTCGGTAAGACCGATTACACAAACTCGATGAGACCGATTTTGGTAATAGACAAACAGAGAGTTGGTCAGGCAAACTCGATGGGACCGATTCGCTCATCTTGGTCGGACCGAAACGTTACGAAAGGGAAACAGAGAGTTTGCATTGCAATCTCGGTGGGACCGATCGCTCATCTCGGTTTGACAGAAACGTTACGATGGGAAATAGAGAGATTACAATCCATCTCGGTGAGACCGAGATCCCTATCGGTGAGACCGAAAAGAATAGTGTTTCTGGCAATGGCTATGTCAACTAAACTCGGTGGTGCCAGATAGAATGTTTCGGTAGGGCCGAGTTTGACTTTTGGTTTGGGACATATGTGGATGTGAGAAAGTAGTTTGAGGGTTTTTGGAGCATATCACTAAGCACTTTGAGCAAGAAACTCATTAAGAAACACCTCACCCCCTCTTGATAGTATTGGCTTTTCCTATGGACTCAATGTGACCTTGGATCACTAAAATGGAAAATGTAGAGTCTTGTGCTTTGAGCTTGAGTCAATCCTTTTGTCCTCAGCATTTTGAGGGGTCCATGTTTCTCATCCATTCCATGCCAATCATTGAGCTTTCCTGAAATATTTATCTTGAAATAGAATTAGCTCAATGAGCTATATGTTGTTAGGAATTACCAAAACCACCCAGGGATAGTTGCACTTTCAATCTCCCCCTTTTTGGTAATTGATGACAACATATAGATCAAAGCTTCGATAAATGATATTAAGATTGAAAAACATCGTCGCTTTGAAAAGTATGTGATAAGCAAGAGATCCCCCTAAATTTTTGCACTATTAATAATTTGCTTTGGACTGCAAATGCACAATGTGTTAGGATCATGGGTTACTCTTTCATGTCACATACATCTTGGTGGAGCACTCAAAATGATAATAATTGAACATATGCACTCATCACCAAGCAAAGTGAATGATGATATAAGGATATAAGAGATAATATCATCCACCAAGCATTAAGGGTAGCATATGATCAAACACATGATCAACCAAGTAAACAAGTAGCTCACAAGCACACAATCAAACAAGTTCAACCAAAAACAAGAGAGATAAAAAGCAACACTCTCCCTCAAAGCCTATGATCTATACATTTTCTCCCCCTTTGGCAACAAGTTACCAAAAAGTTCAAAAGATGCATAGTGCTAAACGACTCTCAGGCTTGGTCTTCACGAGGTGGTGTAGAGATGACTCCAAGGATGAAAGCGTCTGTAGATGTAGCTGGAGCTGGTGGAGTGGCTGCTGGAGCTGGTGGCACTGAAGCTGTGGCAGCTGGTGCAGATGTTGTAGCTCTAGTATCTGTGACTGGCACTGTAGCAGATCTCTGTCCTCTGGGCACTCTAGCAAAAGCATCTGTAGTAGACTTGCCCTTCTTCTCCTCCACATCCTCCTGAAGTTGCTCAACTGCAGTTTGGATCTCAGTTACCTTGACATAAGAGCATAGAATTTCTGCTCAATGATCCTCTCCAAACTCTCCAAGCCCTTCTCAATCCTCAAGGTGGAGGCAATCAGATAGCCAAGCTGATCTTGCTTTCTCTTCAGGAATACTTGAGATGCCTCTTCAGCAGTTGGAATCTTTCCAGCTTTCTCTGCCCTTGCCTTCTCTCTCTTCTCATGTGCTTGAGCTGATGATGGTTCATTCTCATTCATAACAACAATGTTATATTCAAATTTAGGGTAGATGGGCAGGTGCTCCTTATCCAATAGATATTTGCCCATGCCCATCTTGGAGTTGAAGAGCTCCTGAATTTGTGGGGCATACCCACAAGATCTTTTCTGATTAGCTGCTATTCTTTTGATTGTCTCCACAATCAGACTCATGACTTTAAACTTCTAAGGCACATCAAACAAGTGTAGCAAGTTTATAGCATGTCCTCTGGTCATCTTGTGATCACCTGACTTGGGTAGCAATGTGTGCCTTAAGATCTAGTTGATGGTAGGCAGACCGGACAACAAGAAATGGACAGATCCAAACTTATGAGTCTCCAAAGCATCATCTGGGATCTCTTTGTACATGTGAGCCATAGTGTTATGGTCTTTCTTCTTTTCACCATAAACATCCAAGTCATCTTCAGTTTCTTTTGGAGCATTGATCAACTGAGCCCATTCTTCCATAGAGGATTGGTACCTAGTACCTTCTGACATCTAGATGATCTTCCCATCTGGGTAGAACTGGGCAGCGGAGTAAAACTGCATGATCAGCTCATCATTCCACTTGGTGAGCTTCTGGGCAACAAATGCATCAACTCCACATGCTTTGAAGTTGTCATATACTCCTGGATAGTGATCTTCATTCTCCTTGATGTACTCCTAGTTGACCCATCTCATGTCACAAAAAATAGGCTTCTTGTCAAGCAAAACTGTCTCATAAAAGTCTTGTCGTTCCTTAGTGTGAAATCTGTAGTCAACAACAGTTCTTCTCCTGACAGCATATGGATCAGACTGTCTCCATAACCTCAGTCCTGAATCCTTTCTGATTTTCATGTTCTCTGCAATAGGATGTGTATCATTGTGGTCAGGGATCTTGGGTTTCAGTTTTCCAAAACAAGAGAATCATCTTCTTCTGCACCTTCAGGCACTGGGGCCTTGTTCTTCTCCTCAGCAGGTATACTTCTGGTGTTCCTCTTGGGTTTAGGATTTTGAGCTGGAGCAGCAGCCTTGGGAGCAACTTTGGGCTTAGATGGAGCAGCCCCCGATCTGATTACATCTCCCATGAGCTTCTGAGCTTTGGGTGCTGGAGCAGCATCCTCTTCCTCTTCCTCTTCTTCTTCTTCTTCATCAGAATCTCTCCTCGTTGAGGGCTTGCCAAGAACTTTGGCAGTAGTTGTTCTTGCCCTCTTCTTCTTATCATCTTCACTAGCAGCTTCTTCTTCAGACTCAATGGTGAACTTCATTGTTTCACCTGTGGCAACCTTCCTAGGTTTGGATGTAGGCACTCTCCTGGCAGGTGCCTTCTTGTTCATGCCTGGCATTGTGGTAGCAGCACTGCCATACTCCTTCTTCATCACCTTCTTCTTTGAGGTGGCCTCATCCTCAACAGCAACATAATCCTCATCTTCAGAATTTGAGGTTTTCTTCTTCCTTGTCCTGGTAGCTGCCTTTGGCAAGTTGCTAGGTGTGCTCCTACTACCCTCATCATAGCTGCTTGAGGGACTAGTGCCCTCACTCAACTGAGCTCGCTCTTCAGACTTGTTCTGGCTATCACGTTGATCAGACATTTCTGCAAACTCACTGACAGCAGACCTTGTGAATAGATATAGATGAGGTAGAGTGGATGAGCATCACAAAGTACAGAGGTTTTGCAAAACAATTGAGTCAAAAACTTAGTTTTAGTTTTCCACAGAAAGCATTTCGGACCAACCGATTTGTAAACATGGTGATATCGAAGCAACTTTTCGAACCTAAACTAGTGAACTCGGTCAGATCGAGTCACAGTTCGGTGGCACCAAGACTGCTAGGGTTTCACAGAGAATCGAACTCGGTCACACCGATTTGCAATTCTCGGTCAGACCAAAAATCACACGTGCAATGGCCTAAGCCAAATCAGTGAGACTGATTTCAACAACTCGGTCAGTCCGAGATGAGTTCGGCAGAAACCTAACCCTAAATTTTCAAATCAAATCTAATCTACATGAAGTTTTTGCTGGATAGGATGATTTCATACGTGGCAAGAATCATGGCAAAGCAATGTGCTAGGAATCAGAGTTAAAGAATAGCACAAAGTATCAAGTTCATACCCTAACTCAGCGTGAACTTGCTACGGCGGCAACAGCGGGGTAGAATGCCATTGACGGCGGTGGAGACCACCGGCGGGAGGTCGCTGGCAGCAAGAGGACGGTCTGGAGACCCAAAGAGGCAGAGCAGGTTACGCGCGGGCGAAGAGTTTTGGAAAAATTTCCAAAATGTGACCCGTCAGTATATATATATAACCTGACCCTGTCAATGTGACCGAGTGGAACAACTCAGTGGCACCGAGATGCAAAACTGCGAGCAGTTACTGCAACTCGGTGTGACCGAAAGGTTCTAATCGGTTGCACCGAGGTTGAAAACCTAGATCAACTTAGTGATCTCGGTATGACCAAAAAGGGTGAATTGGTCAGACCAAAATGCACAAAGAGGTTTTGGAAGTTTAAGTCTATGACGAATCAGGGACTCCCAGTGCTCCTCACACAAAGTGGTTTGAATCTGACTTGATCAAACTTTGTGATGTAGCATGAATAGAGTTTGAGACGAGAAAGGCATAGATAGCTAGAGAAGGTTCTTAGGCATTCTTGTCCTTCCACTTGGCAAAGGGAAAGAAACCGAATAATCAAAACAACAAGTGGATGTCCTTGAATGAGTAAAATATGCAACCAGCATGATCACACAATAAAATGGCAAATGAAATATGTGGCAAAGCATGCACAAACACTCTAGAATCTATCAAGCAATTGGCAATGACTAGGTCATCTATATATGAGTATATTGACTTAGGAGTCAAATAAGAACATTTTCATAGGTCATACTCATCGTTTAACCACAAGTGGGGTTACCACTTTTACATAAAGCACTATTGTGTTCACACCATTAGAGTTGCTTTAGCTCAATTCTTAGAGTAAAGCTCCCCCTAGATGTGAGATCCCCCTAAGAGGGATGAACTAACCTTGGGTTTTGTCGATGATGACTTCATGTAGGTGTTGAAGATGTGGATGCTCAATGTTGATGTAGATCATTCGGAGAAATCCATTGGAGTGAGTTGCACTTTCAATACCTACACTGGTTAGTCCCACAAGGAACAAACAAAGATATCCATATACATAGAGTGATGCACACACAAGATGATGTCCATGAAAGCATTACGTTACCCTGTCCCTTGTCTTACCAACAAGAGGGTTTGTGATTCCTTGAACTAGTGCAAGATGTGGAAGTTGATTGCACTTGTCCTTGCCAAGATGATATGAGTGAAGTATGTTGGCGGAGTCACCCTCAAGAACTCTCTAGTTCTTCTTCTTTGGGATCCACATCATCTTGATGGGAATCCTTGGAGTTGTGGTCGTACTTGATGAAGTAGAACTTGATGTAGTCTTGGGAACCCACTTGACCAAGGCCTTAGGAGCTTCTTCAAATGCATATATTTCCTTGTCCTTACCTTTTTGCTTGTGGTCTTGTGGTGGAAGATCATCTTGAGCTTGTGTTCCTTTGAAGGAACCAGGATCATACTTCTCTCGTTGAGGAACGAACTTCGTCTTGGGGTATTGGTGTTCTTCCCACTCAACTCCATTGGCATTGAACTTTCGTTCAAAACCAACACCTTGATTCTTCTAGTGCCTTCCTTGCTTGCGTACAATCTCCTTGAATTGCTTACTTCCGGCAAGGCTCTTGTAAACACCTTTCTCTATAATTCCCTTCAATAAGCTATTTTATTGCTCAAGTGTAACTTGGCTAAGAAAATCATTAGTGGAATCAAGAGAACTACTAGAAGCAACAACATTGGATTTAGCATGATTATTGTTACTACTAGAAGAAGAATCTTTCTTGTTCTTGTTACTAGACTTGACTTGTGGCATGTAAGTAGATAAGAGTAAACGCTTGACAATGTAAGAAGAACTTTTCTTACGAAGATCATCATTGATTGCCTTTAAAAACTAATGCTCTTGCTCAAGGTTGAGCTTTTCAAAGCGTAACTTCTCATGAATCTTTAAAAGTTCTCGATGATCTTCCAAGATAGTTTCATGAGCTAACTTAAGAGTGTTTAGTTCTTTAGTTAGGTGCTCAATCTTCTCCTTATCATTGTTATTCGTTTTATCTTGATTAGCATGATTAATTGACATTTCTGTCGGATGTTCGGTTCCGGCAGACCCTTAAGGTTCGAACACTGGGGTGCGCACGAAGATCTCTCCCCTACCTATCTACGCTCGATCGCCTCATGAGATCTAAGCTGGCAACAATGAACAACACAAGGGACACGAGATTTATACTGGTTCGGGCCACCGTTGTGGTGTAATACCCTACTCCAGTGTGTGGTGTGGTGGATTGCCTCAGGGGCTAATGATGAACAGTACAAAGGGAGAACAGCCTCGCGAGAGGTGTTCTTGAGCTAGTGCGATGAACTGCTTGGGTGAGTTCGATCGCCTCTCTCTCTCTCTCTAGGCTTCCTCCCCCCCCCCCCGTCTCACCTTGATCTACTATGGTAGCTAGTCCTATTTATAGAGGCCCTAGGCCTCTTCCAAAATATTGAGTGAGAAGGGCGCCAACAATGGCCATTTCAAAGGGGAACATCCAGTACAAGTTATCCTGACTAAAGTTGGTCTTCGGCTGCCAAAAGCATTGGCGATGACGCCGCCTTGGGCTCCACGGTTACCTCCATCCTACCGCTCCGCTGGTCTTGGTCTCGTTGCACTGAAATGGCAACCTTTTCCTGATGCCTCGGTACTCTGCGTCTGTGCTTGCCCCCTTTGCACCAAAGAGGAAACAAGGACACTGCGCAGGCTGGCGCCCGCCTGGCGCCCACCCGGCCTCGATCGTCATGGCTTGCATCACGAGCACCTCGCGAGGTACCCTGCCTTGATCTCTCCGCCTCCTCGCGAGCCTGCTTGGTGAGGCCGTCCCTGAGGAAGCCTTGCGTTGTCTGCCCCGCGAGGCTTGGCCCCTCGCGAGGGTCTTGAGTCTTGTGCTGATGAAGACGGGCCGTACTAGGCCTCCACCTGAGCCACGCCACAGGCCGCAGGCAGGCAAGTCTGGGGACCCCCGTTCCCAGAACGCTGACAGTAGCCCCCGGGCCCCAGGGGCGCTCGGACTTGGCTTGGCGGAGAAGCAAAGGGGCAAGTGCGGAGCACCACGGACCCCATCAGCCTACTGCTTTGGGCGCCACGTGGCGGTTGATTGGGTGTGAGCGTCTCCGCTTCACCATGCTGCCTCGGCAACTGCTCGACTTGACAAGTCCTTGCATGCAAAAATGGGTCATGATTACCTGAGATCGTGGTGGCCGACGGTTGGCCTTCTCCGGACTATAAGTACGGATGGGCGAGAGCCCCCGCAGTCCATCCCTTCCTGCTACTCTCTTTCTTCTTCCTTCTCGCCCTTGCTCCACTTCACGCCGATGGTACCGATCCGCCGGTTTTCCGTGGAAGAGAAGGGAAAGGCCCCCAGAGAGGGCCCTGACCCACTTCCGCCGAAGAAGCGACCTATCCTCGGCCGTCGCGACGTGGTTGCTTGGCAGGGGTCGTCGTGGCCCTGGTACAAGCGGCCGTCACCTGGGTTTTCGCTGCCCTTGTACGCCCGACTCGAGGGCCCTAGAGGAGAAGATGTTGAGCAACACTGACGATGCCGACGGCGACACCGGTGGGTCACGGCGGTGCGCATCATCACCCCTGGCGTCCACGCCGAGGGTTCTTCCCGCGAGTTCATGCTTCACACCGCCATGCCTCCGCGATCTTGGATTCGCCTTCCTCCCTCCTTCGCCTTCGAGATGCCACCGAGTGGGTCTCTGGAGCTCTGGCTACAGCACGCTAGCTACAGCACCCTTGCAACCAGAGCGGAGGTTGCGGTCGTCGCTCCGGGCAAGGTCTTAGTGACCCGGGGCTGGGGCGAGATCGCCCGGGTCTGCCGGACAAGTGGTGCCCTTGTAATTCATCTTGAATACGACGGCGCCTCCTTGATGTTCTTCAAGCTCTTCGATGCGGAAGGCCGCCGGCTGGAGTGCTGCCCCGAGAGAGGCAGCCGGTTTACCAGCGTGGCAAGGGCCAGGCCGACCCATCGCCTCCCCAGCCGCTCCTCATGCAGCAGCAAATGAGCCAGAGGATCTAGCGATTCCGCCAAGCTTCACGCGACTCCGGAGATGAGCGACGACAGCTACGAGCCCCCGATCTCGCGTCGCGCTCGGAGCAGGACAGCCGCGCCAGGCCGTCGGCGCCACTGATCTGGATGGGGTTGGCGTCGGCGCCTAATGGCCCACTATTGATGATGGCGTCTCCTGCAGAGGCGCGCATAGTTAACGCTCCTTAGGATTGGCACCTTTTTGTTCCCTTCGAGGAATCGAAATGACACCCCATGGGGGTATGTAAGGCGCCCGCCATGTCTTTGATGAATTGCACATCCTTATCATGAATCGATGTGAGATGCGTGTTTTGCCCCGGCTCAGCTTCCCCTTTCTTTCCTCACGAGGGCTTGGTGCTCTACGCTGACTGGTCCCGGTCCCCAGGCAGGCTTCAGCCGTCGCTGGTATGCCAGGTCACGATGCTGTGGTTAAGGCCAGGAGGTGAGTGGCCCAAGGTCCTGTAAGAGCCCCTGAGTCGCGATGCTCAGGAGGTCCCCTTTAGCGCTCAAGCAGCCTCCGCTGGGCGAGAAAGGCAGGCAACGTTGCCGTGACAGAGCTGCAATAGGCGAGGGTTTGGCGTTAAGTTGATTTAGCTTTTGTGTGACTTATCTCATAGGTTTGGAGTAGTCCTTCGGCGAGGTGCCGGGCCTGCGTGCCGGCAGCTAGGGTGTTGCTGGGTCAGGCCCTCGTGAGCTTCTCCCCTCTTCCCCGCACTTTCCTTCATGCTCTACGTCCTAAGGTCCCGGCCCTCGAGCGAGCTCAGCCGCCGCTGGTATGACAAGTCGCGATGTCATGGGTCAAGGCCAGGGGGTGAGGGCTGGAGAGCCAATAAGAGCCCATGAGTCGCGATGCTCAGGCGCCCCTCTTTTAACGTGCGAGCGGATCGTGCGGGGAAGAGGGAGAGAGAGGTCGCGACGCCCCCCACACTATTCCTGAAGCGAATCCTGCACACCAATCATGAGAGAAAACATGGCATGCCATTACGTTTGCCAGCCAGCCAGCCATTGGTTGCTCCGAGGGAGTGATTGGGTCACTGAGGGTCTGGTGAGGTAGCGCTATGTGGGGCTGCCGTGGCCAGAGCTTGACCACTCAGGTTTGTTGGTGTTGCAGGGACGGACCCATGCGCAAGCGCCGTGCCAGAGCGAGCGGCTCCAAAGGTAGGTGTCAATCGAGTAGGCGATTATCTCAAGCAGGTTAATCGTGAAGTAGCAAATCAACTTAGGTAGATGCAGGGAAAGCAAACGCCACTGGGTCAAGTCCGAGCGGCTTGGGGATGATGCAGCCCGAGGGGCGCCCCCAACAAGATAAGTGGAAGATATAAGCAAAACGGATACATGCCGCAGGGACGGACCCACGTGACCTGGGAATGATGCAGCCCTGAGGGCGCTCCCATCTGAAACGAAAACTGAAAAGAAGTCACCTGATGCTGTTGCAGAACGATAGTTGGTGGAGCTGGCGGTGCAGGGCGAAGAAGTCGATCCTCACGAGCCCTCGGGACTCCGAGCCTCGGGAGGCTCAGGAGGTCCGGGCGGCCCTTTGAGGTCCATCTCTATCTCCTCCAGGAACGTGCGATGCTTGGCCACCTGAGCTTCCAGAATGCTCCTCATCAGTCACTGGTGGGCTGCAGCCGCATTCGGCAAGCCGAAGGGCATTACCCATTTCGTCCGCGAGCTGGGATTCCCTCTCCACCCATTTGTCCGAGGACTGATGTTTTACTATGGGCTGGACTTCCATGATTTGGCCCCCAACTCTATCCTCAACATCTCAGCATTCATTGTCGTGTGTGAGGCCTTTCTCCGGATCCTACCTCACTTCAGCCTATGGCTGAAGACCCTCAATGTGAAGCCCAAGGTGGTGAGCGGCCAACAAGCTGAGTGCGGGGGCGCCATGGTGGGAAAGATGCCCAATGTCACCTGGCCCGAGGGCTCCTTTGTGGAGACGGTGAAGGGGTGGCAGTCCGGGTGGTTCTACATCACCGAGCCGCGTGACACCAACTGGGCGGCGGCTCCCGAATTCTGACCTGGAGTCCCGATGAGGCTCACCTCTTGGCAAGAGAAGGGCCTGCCCTGGGGCTCTCCGGACGAGCTGACAGGGCTCCACACATGTGTCCAGAATATGATAATCAGGCAAGTCAAGCTTGTCAACATGGTCCAGGTTATGCTTGTCCACCGGATTCTTCCATGCCAATGCCGGACTTGCCACCTGTGGGAGTACGACCCGGCCAAGCACCAGACTCTGTTGGAACTCTTCGGCACGACACACGAAGATATATGGAAGGTGCTCTTCAAGGCCAACGAGGTGCCGCCGGCCACGAACGAGGATCCTGGGCACAACCTGACCCACCCTACAAATTCGGTAAGTCCTTTCATGTTTTCAAGGTGTTCCCTTTACTCGCATATTAGGGGAAGGCATCTAAGTCTCCTTATCGATTATTTCAGGATTGGACAGAGATAGCGGAACAGATTGACTGTCCGGCCCCGCTGCTCGAAGGCCCAGAGACTCCGCTCCTAACGAAGATGCTACTTCCGGCGCCTTACAAGGTGCCAGAGAAGAAGGCCAAGAAGAAGGCCAAGAGGACCAGAAGTGGTCTCCGCCATAAGGGTACTTCGGACATGATGTCTGAAGACACTAAGGCGCACTCCTCCGCCGAAGGCGACGAAGAAGAGGAGGAAGAGGAGGAATTCCATCCCCATCTGCAGGGGAAAAATGAAAAAGACGGCTCCCACGCATTCGGAGGCCGAGGCGTCCAAGAAAGGGAAAGCTTCCTTTCCGGACAACTCCACAGCAGCTACCAACAGCAGCTGGGAGTGGCAGCCCAGGGATAAGCCCCTGGCCGAATTGTAAGTGTCCGGACACGTATTTGTATCCAGATTCTTTACTCTATTATTTTAACATGCTTACATCATGCACTTGCAGTCCGGCTCAATCTCGCCTCGAGTGGTCCTCATCAGAGGATTCGCCGGACCGGGCGGCGATGAACAGCGAGACCCTTCCTTCGACCACCTCTCCCCGGGACCTAGATGGTGCAGAAGCGTCATCCCGAAGGATCCCCATCCCGGGAGAGAATCCGGCGGCCGTCCAGGAGGCGCCAGAGGGTGAAGCCTCGGCCACCGAACACACAGGGGAGCAGATCCCCATGGATACTGACGATGGGGGCCTTAATCAATTTGGCCTTCATCCGAATATAACTCCAAAGACCCCTACGGTTCCGGAATTAGGCGAGCAGCCCCCTTCGAAGGGAAGGGGCGCGCCTATTCTGCTGGTGACCTCTGTCCAACAAGGGGAACCGGACCATTTGCTTGGAGCGCTGATAGGCGCTTCCATTGCTGACGAACATCGTACCCTAATGGGTACAGTGATAGGGAAGGTATAGTTTGCAAATGCGGATTGACTGATGCATGCGGTAGCCTTCTAACATGCTTTGAGGTAAGTAATATAATTGTAAAAGAATATCGCAGTGTAGACAGTAGCCCCTGATGCTCTGTTCGGTGTTCGGAAAGAAAAAACAAACAGAGGATCAAAATAATTTTTGCAGGAGTCTAACAAAAGATGTCTATCTGGGTAAGCAGGTGTCCCTGCTAGCTGCTGCCGCTCGTACTGCGGAGGTCTTCGGACTGAAGCAGCATCTGGAGCGGGCCGAGGGAGAGCTCGGCCTCGTGAAAAAGCAGCTGGAAGAAAGCAAAGGTATGTAGTAACGTGTGTGTATATTTAGGAAGGGTGAGTGGTTCATACTGATTAAAGTGTCATGAACTTTATTAGGGGGGCACGACTGAAGTAGCGGCCCTCAAGAAGGCGTTGGTCGAGGCCGAGGACAAAGCGGCCAAGGAACACGCCGTGCGAGAAGCATGAGGCCCGGGTCAGCGAGGTCCAGCAAGAGCTCCAGGATGCTGTCAAGAAGTACGAGTCCTTGGAGCGTGATTTTACGACTCAAGAGTCCGAACTTGCCAAGGCCTGCCAGAGCACACAAGATGCCTAAGCCGAAGCCCAGAGCACCCTCCAGGAAATCCAGGAGGCCAAAAAGATTACAGCGGGTAAGGCATTCATAATGCAGAGCAAATATGTGAAGGAAACATTCCTGTTACTTACCCGGATTTGGATCTCTCCAGGTGCGTTTACGGATTTGCCGCGCAGCATATCAGATGCTGCACAATTTTACCGAGCTGAAGAAGCAGGCTCTACAGAGAAGTTGTTCTGATCGCAGTACCCTGGACTAGAACTTCTAATGCCCTTTAGCGACCAGCTAACATAGCTGGTCGAGCTGCATAAGGCAGTCGAACTCCATGAAGGACTTAATAGTCCGGCTATGGCCTGCCGAGCCCATGCCCAGCAGCTACTTCAGACTCGTGAAGCGGCTTGTCAGTGCCTGCCCACGGCTGGAAGTCATCAAGCGATTGGTCTGTATTGAAGGTGCGCGGATGGCCTTCGCCCGTGCCAAGATGCACTGGGCGAAGATGGTCGCCATGAAGCTGATGGCCGAGGGGCCGCCTAAGGGCAAGGAGCACCGCTGACCCGAGCTATATTTCAATAGTGTCCTGGAGGGATCCTGCCTTGCGGCGGAGCAATGTGGGAAGGATGTTGTATTCCCATGAAAACATTCATGTTATCCTGTCCTATAATATGAAACAAATTTGTTATGTAATATAATGCTTGTTACTTAAAAAAAATTACCTCATGTGCGGCCGTTTATCAAAATCTGAGAGCTGGCCAGTCGTCAGCTTCTGTCCCCACGTAGATAGTACGGGGGTGTTCGGGATAAATATAAACACTCTTTACTCCAAATTTTGGTCCTTAAAGGAGGTGTTTAACGCAACAAACAAGGTAATCGGACTATCCAGCTTTATCATCCTCACTTAGCCATAGGAGTCTGAGAACGAAAATTTTGGCGAAGCCCCTGGTATTCGGAAGACCGAAGTTGGGGCACTATACACACCTAATCGGATAAGAACCAACTCCTCGCAAAAAGCGGAAAAATCTCTAAGGATTTGAAAACCTCTCGAACAGCTGACCATCTCTCGCCGCATCATGACAGTCTGTTTTCGTCTTTCTCTACTGAGGTGCTCGTCCGGAAGAACTGGGACACAATCGCAGTAGTTCTCCCTTTACTACCATAGCCGATATAGCGGAACGTAAGGTAGTAAGCACAGGAGCCGGGCAACCCAACTATTGACCAAAGACATGATTCAGAGCCGATGCATATAATGCTATAAGTTCGGGGTGCCAAACTGTACTGTAAAAGTGTTCGGACTTGATTGCCGTATTGCAGGGTGTAATAAAGCCCCTGGCGAAGTAATGCGTACCAGAGTGTACGGATGCAATTGATAAAAAATACAAAGACAAGGAAAAGATCAAGTAATAAGCTGACGCTACAAATTATTTTCCATTGTAATTTGATTAATACGTTGAGGCGTACTTGTACAAGTAACGTGATAAGCGAGTAAGGCTATTTAACATGCCATGACCAAGAGCGAGCTGTGTGCGGGTATGTAAAACAGGTATAGCGATCGTTAGCAGAGACCACCTGGGTATTCCCTTGTATGTCAAAGCTCCTTGCCTCCTTGGTGTATCCGCCCCGTGATGGGTCCGATGATCAGGTTATTAGAAAAGCCTCAAGAAGAGAAAACTTGAAAGAAAGAGAAAAAGTAAAGGTATGCGGATCCAGGGGCGGTTGAGCCGCATTTTGGACCGCGGTTTAGCTATGCCTATGTCCGTGCCCATGGTATTTTAAGTGCGTAGTTATGTACGCGCGACACAAATGTCGCTGCTTGATCGGGACTGGGATGGAGGCTGGATTGCTAGTCAAGCTCTGGACGAGCTGGACCGTCCTGCCGCAGAGTAGTTCGGACTCACTTGACAGTGTCCGAGGGCTTCACTGCCGAATTGAGGTTCTGCCTAAAAACGCTATTCTGTACTTCTGTTGCAAGGGTCGCGATGTGCTCCTCCATACGGAGGGAGCGCTCCATATTTCCATTAACTGTTATAACACTGCAAGGTCCGGGCATCTTGAGCTTGAGGTGTGCATAGTGCGTCACCGCATTGATTTTAGCGGATGCGGTTCGTTCGAGCAGTGCATGATAACCACTGCGAAAAGGGACAATATCGAAGATTAACTCTTCACTTCGGAAATTATCCGGGGATCCGAAGACCACTTCCAGTGTGACTGAGGCCATACAACAGGCCTCTACACCTGGTATGACACCTTTAAAGGTGGTTTTAGTGGGCTTGATCCTTGAGGGATCGACACCCATTTTGCACACTGTATCCTGATAGAGCAGGTTCAGGCTGCTGCCACCATCTATGAGGACTCGTGTGAGATGAAATCTATCAATAATTGGGTCAAGGACTAGTGCGGCTGAACCGCCATGACGGATACTGGTCGGGTGATCCCTGCAATCGAAGGTGATCGGACAAGAGGACCATGGGTTGAACTTTGGGACGACTGTCTCCATCGCATAGACGTCCCTAAGTGCACACTTGCGCTCCTTATTGGGCATATGGGTAGCATATATCATATTAACCATTTTGACTTAGGGGGGGGGGGGATTTCTTCTGTCCCCCTGTGTTCGGTGGTCGGGGTTCCTCGTCATCGTCATCGCTTTGCGACCCTTTCTCCTTATTCTCGGCATTTAACTTGTCGGCTTGTTTGAAAATCCAGCATTCTCTATTGGTATGATTGACTAGTTGATGACCCACAAGTGTAGGGGATCTATCGTAGTCCTTTCGATAAGTAAGAGTGTCAAACCCAACGAGGAGCAGAAGGAAATGACAAGCGATTTTCAGTAAGGTATTCTCTGCAAGCACTGAAATTATCGGTAACAGATAGTTTTGTGATAAGGTAATTTGTAATGGGTAACAAGCAATGAAAGTAAATAAGGTGCAGCAAGGTGTCCCAATCCTTTTTGTAGCAAAGGACAAGCCTGGACAAATTCTTATATAGCGAAAAGCGCTCCCGAGGACACATGGGAATTATCGTCAAGCTAGTTTTCATCACGCTCATATGATTCGCGTTCGTTACTTTGATAATTTGATATGTGGGTGGACCGGTGCTTGGGTACTGCCCTTTCTTGGACAATCATCCCACTTATGATTAACCCCTATTGCAAGCATCCGCGACTACAAAAGAAGTATTAAGGTAAACCTAACCATGGCATGAAACATATGGATCCAAATCAGCCCCTTACAAAAGCATAAACTAGGGTTTAAGCTTCTGTCACTCTAGCAACCCATCATCTACTTATTACTTCCCAATGCCTTCCTCTAGGCCCAAACAATGGTGAAGTGTCATGTAGTCGACGTTCACATAACACCACTAGAGGAGAGACAACATACATCTCATCAAAATATTGAACGAATACCAAATTCACATGATTACTTATAGCAAGACTTCTCCCATGTCCTCAGGAACAAACATAACTACTCACAAAGCATATTCATGTTCATAATCAGAGGGGTATTAATATGCATTAAGTATCTGAACATATGATCTTCCACCGAATAAACCAACTAGCATCAACTACAAGGAGTAATCAACACTGCTAGCAACCCACAGGTACCAATCTGAGGTTTTGGGACAAAGATTGGATACAAGAGATGAACTAGGGTTTGAGAGGAGATGGTGCTGGTGAAGGTGTTGATGTAGATTGACCCCCTCCCTATGAGAGGATCGATGGTGATGGCGATGGTGATGATTTCCCCCTCCCGGAGGGAAGTTTCCCCGGCAGAACAGCTCCGCCGGAGCCCTAGATTGGTTCCGCCAAGGTTCCGCCTCGTGGCGGCGGAGTTTCATCCTGAAAGCTTGCTTATGATTTTTTTTCCAGGGTAAAAGACTTCATATAGCAGAAGATGGTCACCGGAGGCCTGCCATGGGGCCCACGAGGCAGGGGCGCGCCAGGGGGTAGGGCGCGTCCCCCACCCTCATGGACGGTGGGTGGCCCCACTCTGGTATTTCTTCCACACAATATTTTTTATTAATTCCAAAGACTTTCGTGGAGTTTCAGTACTTTTGGAGTTGTATAGAATAGGTCTCTAATATGCTCCTTTTCCAGCCCGGAATTCCAGCTGCCGGCATTCTCCCTCTTCATGTAAACCTTGTAAAATAAGAGAGAATAGGCATAAGTATTGTGACATAACGTGTAATAGCAGCCCATAATGCAATAAATATTGATATAAAAGCAAGGTGCAAAATGGACGTATCTGTAAGTGCATCTAGTGCCACCCCTAGTTGGTTTTGGAGTATTGACGACAAACTTGGTTGAGGGACTAATGTGTTTGTGAGAATTGCAGGATAACACAGATACTATTCCCATATTGAGTCGGTTTATCTACCAGAGATGACCCCTAAAAATGCGTGAAGACATTGAAGACAATGGTGGTTTGTGAAGAAATTCACATTCAAGACTATGACAGGAGAAGACATCGCGGGAAGACTATGGAGTGCGAAGACATAGTTGTTTCGTAGTTTCCTTTTCTTCTTTGTTGAGTCATAGGAACCACCGTACTATTAAGTGGAGTCCAAGTGAACAAAGTCAGAGTGACTGAAGTGATGCTCAACCAAATCCTATGTCTTCGAGCGAAGATAATGAGAGCAAATCTTATCCAGAGCTGGATGAGTCAGCTTTACTTGTAGCCCAAGTCAAGCTGCCGCATGTGTTTGAAATCTGACCGTTGGACATGTGTCAGTTCCTTAGTACCCAGGGTCATTTTGAAAAATCAGGTCGGGTTGCCTCCTGGCAATAAATAGCCCACCCCCTACACCATAAATTGGTGGCTGCTCAGAGATAGTGCACGGCTTTTGTCGTTTGAGAGCAACCCACCTCTGAACCCTTTGAGAGAGAATCCTTGCGAGGACAAAGCCCAAAACACCCAGAGCCAAAGAGTTTTAGGCATCACTGAAGTATTTCTGTCCGCGTGATCTGAAGACTTATTACACTTGAGGACTGTGAATCCTCCAGCCGGTTAGGCGTCGCGTTCTGAGCATCCAAGAGTCATTGTGGATTGTCAGTGAACAAAGTCTATGAAGGTTTGGAAGTCTCCCTTGAAGACTTACCGGAGTGATTGGGCGAGGACTAAGTGTTCTTAGCTCAAGGGGAATAAGGTGAAGACATGGTCTTCTGAGTTGAATCTTAGCCTCCTAACCAGACGTACAGTTGTCATAGCAACTGGAACTGGTCCAACAAATCCCTTGTCCTCTTCAAGCAACTGGTTCTATCCTACCTCTCTCACCTTACTTACAGTTTGTCTTCGTGAAGTCTTTGCCTACCTGCCTTATTTGTTTGACTTCACCGTGTGAAGACTATTGTCTGTTTGGCTTTATACTATCTTCCATCCTGATCCAATCTACCTAGCTGCTTATAGTCTTCGTGCTTTCACTTCATTGCATACTTGACTATGGCTTGTCTAGTGTAGTCTACCTTCCGCTGCATATCCATAGGGTCATTTCTATCGTTTGTCTTCAAAACACCCATATTTTGAAGACTTTCATAAAAATCGCCTATTCACCCCCCACCCCCTCTAGTCGAATACTAGCACTTTCAATTGGTATCAGAGCAAGGTGCTCCCTTGTTATGTGTGATTCGGTTTAACCACCTGGAGTTTAGCTACGTCGATTGCAGGGATAATCAAAGTCTCCGCTGCGTGCCCTGTCTTCGATGGCACTAATTACCCCTACTGGAAGAATAAGATGCGCATGCATCTTGAAGCCATTGATGTCGATCTCTGGTATGTCATCAAGAATGGCATTCCCAAGACTGGTGAAGGTGTCACTCCTGCTGATGTCAAGAAGTTCGTGCAACTGGACTAGACTGCCAAGAACATTATCTGTGGTCATCTAACCAAGGGGCAGTATGGTCGTGTGAGTGCTCTGGAAACTGCAAAGCTGGTCTGGGACTGGCTCTCCAAGGTCAATGAAGGCGTCTCAACACAGAGAGATTCAAGAATCAGTGTTCTTCGCAATCTCTTCAACTGCTTCAAGAGAAATGACAATGAGAATGTCCAGCTCACATTCGATCGCCTCACTGATATCACCAATGAGCTTCATGCACTCGGCGCCACTGAGATCACCAAGCACGAAATCGTCAAGACACTTCTGAGATCTCTTGACAGCTCATTTGACACCCTGGCCTTAATGATACAAGAGCGCCCTGACTTCAAGACTCTCGATCCGTCTGACATACTTGAGAGGCTCAACACACATGAGTTCCAGCTATCTGAGAAAATATATATCTATGGTCCCAACTATGGCCGTACTCGCGCTTTGAAGGCAAAGGTCGTCTCCTCGTATGAAGAAGAATCTGACTGCAGTTCTGGTGATCCTGATGACATTGGAAAGGAGCTTGCTATGCTCGTGAAGAAGTTCCAAAAGTTCACCAAGAAGAAAGACTTCAGAAAGTCTTCAAGATCCAGCTCAAGGAATGATGAAGCTTCCTCTCGTGATCACAAGAAGAGAACTTGTCACAAGTGCAAGAAACCTAGTCACTACATCTCTGAATGTCCACAATGGGACAACGAGACAAAGAAGAAGAAGAAGAGCAAGGAATATGATTCTAATGACAAGAAGAAGAAAAGAAATCCTCAAAGTCTTCTTCCAAGTCTTCATCGAAGTCTTCTTCACACAAGAAGAGCTCATCTGGCAAGGCTCGTGCTTTTGTTGGCAAGGAGATGGATTCAGATGAGGAGTCTGCATCTGAGGAGGCAGAGGTGGAGTCCAAGGAGGAATCTGATTCTGGAGTGGCAAGCCTGGCTCTAGCTTCTTCATACGTCGCCAAGTCCATCTTCGACATTGAAGACAATGGCCTCATCACCAACGCTGATGCCAAGGATGAGGATGACTCTGCTCCCACCTAATGCTTCATGGCACGTGGTGCCAAGGTAAACTCACGCGATGCTTACTTTCAAACATCAAGTGAAGATGACTCTGAATGTGAATCTAAACATAGCTACAAAACACTTGCTAAAATTGCAACTGAACAACAGAATGCCATGGAACATATTCAAAAATTGTTAGACAAAAGCGATGACCTGTTGGACGTGGAAATGACCCAATCCCAGTCCTTAATTGAAGACATTAAAAATCTTCATGTTAAGTATGAGGAACTTGAAAGTCGTCATGAATCACTCTCAACCTCTCATGAAAAGCTTTCCTATGATTATCTTCAAAGGAAGCAGGAACTTGAGAAATTGAGATCGGCTCATGAAGATCTTCAAAAGGAAAACGAGTCACTCCGCACTCAACAGATCAGTTCCACTCAGGAAGGATTTGAACCACCATGTCTAAAATGTATTGAGCGTGATAATGCTGTCGCTATTGCTGAATGTTCCACTGCTACTATTGTTGCAATATCTTCAACTGCTGATGTGGTAACTAACCCCTCATCTGAGGATATCACTACTATTGCTGATGAGAATGCCAGGTTGAAGTCATTACTTGAGACAGGAATGTACAAAAGTCTCAAAGGGCATCAGATACTATGTGATGTCCTTAAAAAGCAGATTCTGAACCGAAACCCTAGGAAAGAGGGTGTCGAGTTTGAGAGGAAAATGAATGTTGATGGTTCTTACTGGATGCCTGAGCAGTACCCCAAAACCACATGGGTTGCTGCTAAGTGACCTTCTGTAGATCCATCTACCCTATCTGGCTTCACTAGTGCTAACCCAATTATCATTGATGAATACTTTGATGCAAACTATAAACTGTTCAGGAATCAGAATGGTGAAGTGTTTCCAGGTATATTGGTACTAACTGCAGGAATGGACCACCTCTTAAGAAGATCTAGGTACCCATAAGGTGTCTCGAAAGTCTTCTCGTGAATGTCGTTATGACACCACCTGGGAAGAAGACAAACCCCAGACCAAATGCTTCATATGGTCCAAAGGCCTCATACAGACAGAAGACTCACCTGAGTCACCCTAACGCCAATATTTTACAGGGAAATCATACTCAGAAATTTGAATATGAGCGTGGTTCTTCAAACTGCTATGTTCATAAGTCCAAGACCTTTTCTGCTTATTCCTATGAGTATTATTCTCCTCCTGCAAGGCTATTTGCCAGGGCTTCAAAGCCGAAGTTCTCAGATGCTGCACTTAGACTCATTGCTTCTAAGCCACCCCTAGAAATGTGGGTGGTTAAGAAAACTTAACTCTCTTTTGCAGGGTAAGGTCTCCAGTCGGAAATCAAAGGCATCTGATGCTTATGCTGGGGACCTTAAACATCTTGTTGGGTGCAAGATAAAATGCCCAAATAGACTCACTATGTATTTTGTCCCGGGATTCCTTGACACTCATCCTATCTATCCTAACCAAGATCTGAACTTCTATGTTCCACTTGTTCGTCAAATGTTTATGCTTCACAACTCTCTTGGTGAAGCCTATCCCCCAAACTGTACTGTAGGCTATGACACCTCATGCTTCAGAATCGATTATGGATAGTGGCTGCACCAACCAAATGACGGGTGATCGAAGTCTTCTGATGGGCTCAACTCTTCGTCCGTCTGATAAGAGTCATATCACATTTTCTGACACTGGTAAAAGTAAGGTGGTGGGTCTTGGTAGAGTTGCAATCTCAAAGGATCAGCACATGGATAAAGTGATGCTTGTTGAATCCCTTGGTTTCCACTTAATGTCTGTATCAATGCTATGTGATTTGAATATGATTGTGATATTTGGAAAATATCGTTGCCTTGTCCTTATGGAATCTGACAAATCTCTAGTCTTTGAAGGGTATCAAAAAGATGATCTATATATGGTAGATTTCTCAGCAGGGCCACAACTAGCCACATGTCTTCTAGCAAAAGCTTCAGAGTGCTGGCTTTGGCATCGGAGGCTAGGACATGCAGGCATGAGGAACTTGTACACTCTTGCAAAGAAGAAGCATGTCGTGGGCATCGAAGGCGTCAAGTTCAAGAAAGACCATCTGTGTGGTGCCTATGAAGCTGGGAAGATGACTAGGGCCAAGCATCCCTCGAAGACAATCATGACGACATCTCAACCCTTCGAGCTGCTCCACATGGACTTATTTGGCCCTACTCATTACTCTACTCTTACTACCACTGCTTGTCTCTATGGTTTCGTTATTGTTGATGATTACTCAAGATATACCTAGGTGCATATAATTATCTATAAGATGAAGTGCAGGATGTCTTCAGACGCTTTGCCAATCATGCCATGACGAATTACGTTGTCAAGATCAAGCACATCACAAGTGACAACGGCACAGAATTCAAGAACACCGGCATCGACACTTACCTTGATACACTTGGCATCACTCATGAGTTTTCTGCTCCATACACACCTCAGCAGAATGGCATCATGGAGCGCAAGAACAGAACCCTCATTGAGATGGCTCGGATGATGCTAGATGAGTACAAGACTCCAAGGAAGTTCTGGCCTGAAGCCATTGACACTGCATACCACATCATCAACCGAGTTTATCTTCACAAGCTTCTAAAGAACACATCATATGAGCTACTAACTGGTAAGAAACCAAACGTCAATTACTTTAGAGTATTTGGTGCTAGGTGCTAGATCAAGGATCCACATCACACTTCAAAATTTGCACCGAAAGCACATGAAGGTTTTATGCTTGGATACAGAAAGTACTCGCACTCCTACAGAGTCTTCAACCTCTTTCACTATAAAGTGGTTGAAACTATGGATGTGCGGTTCGATGAGACTAACGGCTTGCAAAGAGAGCACCTGCCAAATGTGCTAGATGAAGTTCCTCCTAGTGAATCTATCAAGCTCATGGGTACTGGAGAGATCATACCGTCCGAACCTCAGGCTGAAGATGAACTCATCATTGCACCAAGTTAACCTGACAACAATGCTTAGCCTGAAGTCAATGTTGAAGCGGAAGACAATGATTTGCAAGGGCAAAATCTTCGTCTAGTACATCCCCGTGTTGCAAATGAAGTACAGATTGAGAAGATAATTGACAACACCAATGCACCTAGTCCACTCACTCGTTCAAGAGCAACACAACTGGCAAATTTCTTTGGGCACTTTGCATTTGTCTCTATATCTGAACCCAAGAAAGTTGATGAAGCCTTTATGGAACCTGAATGGATTCAAGCCATGCAAGAAGAGCTTCATCAGTTCGAGCTGAATAATGTCTGGGAACTAGTCAAGCATCCTGATCCTCGCAAGCATAATATCATTGGCACCAAATGGATCTATCGCAACAAACAAGATGAACATGGTCACATTGTGAGAAACAAGGCTCGTCTGGTTGCTCAAGGTTACACTCAAATAGAAGGGATTGACTTCGATGAAACATTTGCTCCCGTGGCAAGACTTGAAGCCATTCGCATGCTGCTTGCATATGCCAACCATCACAACATCCTTCTGTACCAAATGGATGTGAAGAATGCCTTTCTCAATGGCAAGATTGAAGAAGAAGTGTATGTTGCACAACCACCTAGCTTTGAAAATGCAAAACATCCTGATATGGTGTACAATCTCAACAAGGCATTGTATGGCCTCAAACAAGCACCTCGCGCCTGGTATGACACGGTCAAAGATTTCTTGAAGAGCAAAGGCTTCAAACCTGGTTCACTAGATCCAACACTCTTCACGAAGTCATACGACGGTGAACTGTTTGTGTGCCAAATCTATGTGGATGACATTATCTTCGGCTGCACCGACAAGAGATACAGCGATGAGTTTGGGCACATGATGCAACAGCAATATCAGATGTCCATGATGGGTGAGCTGAAGTTTTTCCTTGGTCTTCAAATCCGTCAGCAGAGAAATGGCATCTTCATATCTCAAGAGAAATACCTCAAAGACTGCCTGAAGAAGTTTGGAATGCAAGACTGCAAAGGATACACGATGCCAATGCCAACCAAAAGTCATCTGGGTCCTGACGTCAATGGTAAAGAGTTCGGTCAAAAGGTATACCGCTCCATGATTGGTTCCTTACTTTACTTATGTGCATCTAGGCCAGATATAATGCTTAGCGTTTGCATGTGTGCCCGATTCCAAGCGGCACCAAAGGAGTCGCATCACCTAGCCGTGAGGCGAATTCTTCGATATTTGGCTTACACCCCAATGATAGGATTATGGTATCCAAAGGGATCAACATTTGATCTGATTGGGTATTCTGATGTTGATTATGCTGGTGACAAGGTTGATCACAAGTCCACCAGGAACATGTCACTTTCTCGGTCGATCATTTGTCTGTTGATCTTCAAAGAAGCAGAACTGTGTGTCACTCTCCACTGCTGAATCTAAATACATTGCTGCTGGATCATGCTGTGCTCAGCTTCTATGGATGAAACAAATTCTCAAGGACTATGGCATCAACACGAAGAATGTGCCACTCTTCCTTGACAATGAAAGCGCCATCAAGCTTTCCAAGAATCCAGTTCAGCACTCGAAGACAAAGCACATTCAGATCCGTCATCACTTTCTCAGAGATCATGTCAACAAGGAAGACATTGATATCATTCAGGTCAACATTGAAGAGCAATTGGCAGATATCTTCACTAAGCCCTTGGATGAGAAAAGGTTTTGCAAGTTGCGGTGTGAGCTAAATATATTAGAATCCTCAAATGTCCTCTAGATCCATGGCTTCCATATCTCTACTTTGACGGCCTTATGCAATTAGCTTAACTGAAAAATACTCCCTCCGTTCCAAAATAGATGACCCAACTTTGTACTAAAGTTAGTATAAAGTTGAGTCATCTATTTTGAAACGGAGGGAGTAGAAGTTAACCCAGCCGGCCTATGCAGGTAGCTTTACCTGAAAAAAATGGTGAATTTAATTTCCCTAAACCAGCCGGCCTCACTTCAGGCGTCGAGCAGCATCAACTTCCTCCCAATGCAATTAGCATTTTTTTAACTATACATGGTTGTTCTCTGAAAAATACTAGTAGGCATTGGCAGCGGTTGTGTAAAGTTCAGCAGTTACATAGTTTATAGTTTCTAAAGTTCTCAAATCTGGTTCTTTCTGTTTGTGTTTTGACTGTTACGTATAGTTTCAGTAGTTAGCCATTGCAATTGAGGAATATACTTTGAGAAGAACAAACACCAGTTATAAAAAATTGCTTCATTGCGCCATCACTAACGGGTGAGATGGCAGCACCCATGGAGTTCATTTGGTTCAGTTTCCATAGTGCAGTTAAGAGTATTAGTGCTTACAGTTATCGAGTAAAAAAAGGAAAATACAAGCAATGTGAAAGAATAAGATTATGTGTGGTAGAGAGAAGTTCCTTCATTTTTTTCTAAGTGCACTGCAATACTTGTTCCTTTGTGCACCATAAGTAAAACTAGATAATTTTATGAAAATGTTGTTGGATCCTCCAGGATCATATTAGCGTAAGTTTGAGCCACAAACTAATTGGGAGATGGGTGTTACCTTGATCACCAGGTCCTGTCATCTCCTTCTTCTAATTTTGCACCACCACCAGCTTGATCTAGTGGTTGTGTTCTGTCTTTCCCAGTGCTCTTGTGCTGAGCTTGATCGGCAGCTTAGTTGAGAGAGAGAGAGAGAGAGAGTGGAGTGAGCGTGTGTGAATGTTCTAGCTTAGAGCAGCAGCCAGCACAACTCCCTTTCCTTATCTGTCTATCTCCCCTTTATTTTATGCATAGTGCACCAGGGGACAAACACCTGGTTGGCCAGGGGCAGCCCCCGATCAGGGCAGCTCTCCTGGTCCAGTGAACCAGCTATACTAAGCGGTGCCTACTGTAGCAGATATTTGTACTTAGGCTTAATTCTTAATCCTTAATCTTAAGAACATAATAGCTACAGCTTAGTCTTTAAGATCATCATTTCCAACAAATGTATCATGTCACTGTCCGTGACTCCCTCTTTTTTAAGTCCACATTTTGTTGGTGGCTCGGTTAACTCCTGGGGTTTCAGCACTTATGTATAAAAAACATAGAAAAGCCCGGGGAAATTAACTCTGGAATTTCTGCAGTTAACTAAAAAACCCATAAAGAGTACAGTTCATTATTGAATAAAATAAAATGGTACTTTACTGAGAAATTTGTAGCAGTTGTTCTATGGTTTTTTCAACACAAAAAGTCTGATTATATAAGCAAAGACAACTGTTAGCTTTTAGATATGTTGTGGTGGTTCACTTGGGGTATGCGTAGCAGTTAGTAAAAACAATAGTTAGTTTTTTAAAAAACTTTTTTTACTCGGAGAAACCATCAGTTAGCTAGAGTACAGCAGTTAGCTTGTGCCTTCAGGTTCAGTTCAGCTCTCCTAAAAAAGCTCATGTCTAGAAACATCATACAGAACTTTGGTTTGAAAGTGCACATGTATCAAAAGAGAACTGTATGTATAAAAAAAGGTACAGTTACTTGCGCGAGCCAAGTAGTTCGATGACCAGAAACACTTGCATTCCACTTGCTAAAAAAATTGGTACTTGGCTTGCAAGGTACTCCCTCCGTTTTAAAATAGATGACTCAACTTTGCACTAACCTTGTATTAAAGATAGTATAAAGTTAAGTCATCTATTTTGAAACGGAGGAAGTACGTAGTAGCTTTGGTTCAGTTAACTACTAGTACTTCATGAAGATATGCTATAAAAAAGGAGCGGTTAACTTCCGTTCAGTTAACATTGGTTTACTTTCGGTCCATTAACTTCGCGTAACAACAGTATATATGAAAAGATGAACGAAATTAACTGGACAAATATGCCAGTTAACTTTGGGACTTGCAGAAGTTTCCTGAAGAAATTAAAATAGTTCAAAGAAGAAGTTTCATCACTACTTAAAAAACTGGTTCTATTCGACCGGGCGGGAAATTCATCTTTAAAAAAGGAAAAAGTTAACTCCAACATGGCAAAGGATGCCCATGCCTCATGGTCGTCATTAACGGAGACGTCGTGCTCCCAATCGCCAGCCAGCTCCACCCTTGCCTCCGGTGCCATCCTCCATCGTCCTGCTGCTCCACTAGCACCCCCCCCCCTTCAGGGACAACCCTCTCCAAGCTAACTCCTTTGCAAAAAGCTATAGGGGAGCGCACCGGTGGTTCCGGATGTTCGTTACAGTATAGTTTGGTACCGGATGCGGCTACAGTTAGCTCGTGCCAAGAAAAAGAAGCATCTCCCGTTTTTGGATGGTCGTGGCGTTTACTGTTATGTGTAGTTATCTGTACTAAGACAAACTTTTTGAGATGAAGTAGTTCTTTCCGCGAGTTAGCGACAATTAACTACGAAATTTTCCCCCCAAGAAGTTAACAAATATGGGGAAAACGTCCATAGTGGCAGTTAACATCGGCCGACATGGTAGTTAACCTCGACATTCATGGTAGTTAGCGTGACCTCGGCAAAAAACAACAAAAGAAAATAGATTAGTATTTGTAGTCCTGATAGTTAACACCAAGTTAACTACCGCAATCCCGACAGTTAGCAATTTCAGTCCCGGCAGTTAACCTGACCCAAAAAAATGAACAAAAGAAAAAATAGTTTCTTTAGTCCGGCAGTTACCTTGCTCAGGATAGGGCAGTTAGCTATTACGGTCAAGCAGTTAGGGAGTTCGTCAGTTAGCTCGACCCGGGACAAAATGTAAAAGAAAAAAATCAGTACCTTCAGTCCGGCAGTTAACTCGTTGTTAATTGCCACAATCCCCGACAGTTAGCTATTTCAATACTGACAGTTAGCTTGATCTGGAAAAAACCAGGAAAAAACAAAAAAATAAGGTTCTTCAGTACCGGTAGTTAGCTTGATCATCATATGTCAGTTAGCTATTCCAGTCGGGTAGTTAGCATGTACTGTAGCAGTTCGGGCAAAAAATGAAGAAAATGATGTTAGTTTTCTGAAAATTGCTCTTAAACCGTAGCGAATCTGAAACGAGTTCTATATACCAAAGTTCGGGCTAATCCATAGCTTTCCAACGGTATATCATGCGCAACATTCCAAAAAATGGTTTGAAAATTTCTTTAACAAAAACATTGAAAACTTGTTTGATGGATTTCTAGTTTTTTGAATTTTGTTTAAAAACCGAATCGATTTTGAGAAAATGATCAACATGTGTGTTTGCTCATTTTCAATAGCTATCCAACGGTATATCATTTGCATCATTTCGATAAACGGTTCAATAATTACGACCAAAAAACAAAGTGAAAAATAGTGTCAGAAAAAAGTCCGCCCGAGAGTTAACGAGTATAGGTCGCACGGTTAGCTGTCTGTTCTCGCGCAGTTATGATAACACCCCTTAAGACCTTATTCTGCACAGCGGAACCTTATTCTGCTAACACCTTCTTCCCTCGGCCAAACACCTCCCCCACCGCCAGGAACCAGGCGCCTCCCCCGCCGCCACCCATCCCCCCGAAACCACCTTCTCTCCATTGCCCCTTCCACCCTAGCGCCGCCGCACCCCCGCCCCTAGTGCCGCCGCCCCCTAACCTACCTCTACGGGCTCCCTCCCCGCACCTTGCCGGCGAACTGCCCATCCTCCCTGAGCCTTGGCGGTGCCCCGACCTTCCTCCCTGTCTGCCGCACCACGGGAACGAATCCCGTCGTCTGTGGTCCGGATCAGGCAAGGGCGCAAGGAGGAGGTGGAGCAACGGCGAAGAATCTTGCCCATCCTATCCCCCCACCTACAAGCTCTGCCGAACCGGCCCGCCGTCAGCCAGGGTGCCACATTCCCCGTCCGGATCTGCGCGGCCACCCCCGGCCAGCCCGACCTCCCTCCCCAGCTATTTCCTTCATCAAGGACGCACATGGTTGCGACCGCAGTGCACCTCGAGGGCCCCTGCACTACACTGCCAAATGCCGGGAGGTCAGGGTCGCCACCGCCACCGCCGATTGCCCGCGCCACGCCCAGCCCTCCCCATCTTGTCGTCCAGCTTCCTCCCCATCTGGCCGACGGCAGCGATGCAGAGCAGTTCGCTGCATCGTCGAGCTCGCGTCTGCTCCACCCCTCAAGATCTGGCGGCCCCTGTCTCTCTTTTACTCCGGCGATGGATACAGTAGACATCCCCTTGCAGTTCGCTCAAACCAGGTCCAGACAAGAAAAGGAGATTCAATTATTGTGGTGCCGGCGAGGAGCATTGGCAGCAGTAGCTACTGGAGCAGAGCAGCGGGTGGCGGTCCGGCATATAGGTCGTTCGATCCATTGCTCGTGGCCTCCGCTGGCTCAGCCGCTAGCTGCTATTCTTCTCTCATTTCTTTTGCTCATTGACTGCAGGTTGCCTCTGTCCCGCCGCTAGAAAGCTGGTTCTTTACTCTGAACTGATTCCTCTCTGCTGTATATTTCCTCCTCTGAACCAACTACTGTGGCATGAAGGCATCTACTATTGAGCTTTTTTTCCTCTGATTTTCTAATCGAATCTTGATGTTGTAGCTTCTATGGGTTTGTGCGAACAAGGAAGAAAATAAAAAGATAGAAGAGAAAGCACATACGGTGGTGGAAGGATAAGAAGTGTGTCGTGAAGCTAGCTATTGATGTATGGCGAAATGAATCCACGGGCGGAGTGGACAGTAAAGCATGTGTGGTGCTCAGGTGGGAAAGTGCTAGAGGACAAAGAAGGAACATGTGGTTGAGAAAATTGGCAGTGGCATTTTATTTTGAGTTTAAAATTTATTAGGGGAAGTTGGTCTTGCAGTACACTATTTTATTTTTTGCGGTTGAAACATCTTCAGTGCCCTGTAGTTTGCTATGCGATGTTCTTCCGCTTTAGTTAACCTGTTTCTTGTAGTTAGAAAATAAATTAAAGAAATCAGCTCCTTTTCCTGATGCGGGGTTACATTGTATCATGCCCGGAGTTCTACAGGGTCCGACGGGGGCGGAGAGTGCAGTACTCTTGGGCTCCCAACGCGGCTTCTGTTGCTCGACGTGAGCACCTAGGGCGTATCACGATCAGTTCATTTGGGCGCAACATTGCAGCCCGCATAGGTCGTCGCTGCGGTGCGGCTGGGTGTGCAATCCACCGGCGAGGGTGCTTGTAGTGTCTTGAATGAATTTGTTGGAAGAGAGACAAAAAAATGTTGTCCAGTCCATTTGTGTAGCAGCCCATTACCTCTCTGTATGAAGTGCAATTTTTTTGTGTGTCTCAAAATTCAGTCGACTACATGAACACTTGCAGTGCGTTTGGTCCTCAGATGTGGTTTACTTTTAAGAGTGATGTTGTTCACTTGCGCTCAACATGAAAGTGCATTTTTTTATAAACGAAACAACAAGATAGCAATGAGTTTCACTTCGCCATATGTCGCGGTTCATTTGCCCTCGTCTCTGCGGTCCACTCTTGTGAATAAAAATTGTTGAAAAAAAGACAACAAAAGCTCACAAAAAACTCGGGTGAGAAAGTTTATGTCCCACAAAAAAGAAATCATGCAGTGCACTTGTCTGTCCGATGAAGTGCTGGTTTTGGTCTAAAGAAGTGCACTCCACCTTGTTTCGGAAAAATTACGTCCCACAAAAAAGAAATCATGCAGTGCACTTGTCTGTCCAATGAAAGTGCGGGTTTTGGTCTAAAGAAGTGCGGTTTGGTACCTCGTTTGGGAAAATTTATGTCCCACAAAAAAGAAGTCATGTAGTGCACTTGTCGGTCTGATGAATGCGGTCTTTTGGTCTGAAAGCAGTGCGGTTTTCTGTCTGATGCAGTACATCCGACGATTTTGGGTCGCGAAAAAACAATGTCTGCATTTTGATAAATTCGAAATTCCTCTTAAACTGTAAAGAATTAGAAAGAGTGTTCTACATGAAAGAGTTGTGTATCATCAATATCTTTCCAACGGCGTATCGTTTGAATCATTCCGACCAGCGGTTTGCAAAAATTTCGCGAAAAACGGCCGCTGCCACTCGTCGTCCGCCGCACGATTTTCAAAAATTAACTTAAAACCGTAAGGAATTTCAAAAATATTTTAACATATGAAAGTTGTGCCTCGTTCGTAGCTTTCCAAAAGCATATCACACGCCTCGTTTCGACAAACGGTTCAAAAACTGGAGCGAAAATAATACCGAAAATTTGAAAAAAATTGAAAAACAGAATTCCGCGATTTAGTAAATTTGAAACTGCTTTTAAACTGTAAGGAATTAGAGAAAAATTTATATATTAAAAAGATGCGCCTCGACGATATCTATCCAACGCGTATCGTTTGATTCATTCCGACGAGCGATTTAGAAGAAATCGCGAAAAAACACTCACTGCCACTCGTCATGGGCCGCACCATTTTCAAAACTGCTATTAAACCGTGTGGAATCTCGAAAAGTGTTCAACATGTAGAAGTTGCACCTAATCCATAGCTTTTCAACGGTATATTACACGCCTCATTCCGATAAACGGTTAAAAAATTAGAGTGAAAACAGTACCGAAAAAATAATGCGTGCAGTTTTTTCCGACGAGAAGTTCACTCGTGTGAGTATTGCAGCACACTTGGTTCAAAGAATGACGTGCACTTGCGTTCAGCGTGCAGTGCGGAAGTGGTGTGCAGAATAGTTATTCTGCTAATATTAGCAGAATAGACCGTCTTTATGTGTGTGTGTGTGTGTGTGTGTGTGTGTGTGTGTGTGTGTGTGTGTGTGTGTGTGTGTGTTATGTCCTCTACAGCATTCACTTATAGCTATGTCTTCACTCTTGAATCTTTTGATCTAAGTGAATGTAATCGGACTCTAACCTGTTCTATGCTTCTACCTCAACTCTATCTGTCCAAATCATATGCATTCTATTAAAACATGTCGATTGTCTTTTCTGAGTCCTTGTCAGCTGATGACAATCTGACAAACATTTAATCTATTTTTAATGCTGCATCCATATTGCCTGAAAATCGGAGAAGCCGGAACGAGCACCTGACAATCTAGGTGTGCGTGGGAACATGGAACAACAACCAATGTGTTGCATGTTTGCCACGTGTCCCTCAGATGTGAACCGCTAGGGGCAGCTGAGTAATTCTGCTGTGTTGTCCCCTTCCTTATAAATACACATCACATCACGGTCAAAAATCCTTCTTCCACCTCCACACCTCACTCAAACCCTAGTGCCACCGCTAGCTCTTGACGACACCGGCGATGAAGCGCTTAGTTGTCGCGACCTCACCGACGTCGTCCTCACGCCGGCCGCGGACCTCGTCTTCTCCGCCGCCACCGTAGGTGTCTTCCGTCGCCAAGTTAGGGCACGGGAGATTGAACTGCTCGGCCTCCTACTCCATTCTGTCTAGCAGTTCTTCATGTGGTAATTAAAACTTACTTTTTACTGTCTTTTTGATCCGATAGATTCATCCATCTCTATCGAAAGTTGTTTCTATGCTTACAAAATTGAATCTTTCCTGTTCTTCATCTCATATCAATGCCTAGTATATTCACTTATGCTTCACTACAAGTTATATTCCTCACTTGTACCTATTCTTGGATTCGTACAAATCTGGAACCAACTCTCAACAAATAAGTGAATGTCTTCGCGTTATGAGGTCAATATCTTCAAACTGATTAATCTTCTGAGAATGCATATGACCTCTTCCCCTTCCCTCGCACCTCTAATGTTGTCACAGGTACATGTCCGTGGGAGAATCCCTTGGTTCTCATAGTCTGCATTCATGTGCAGAATTATTATAGTGTCACATCAATTCTCTTGAAGCCAGTTCCTGTCTGACCTGCCATCGGAAGCCTTTGCAAGTTCCGAAGCCATCCAGTTAAACTTCATGGCAACAGAAAAGTCAGCTAGAAAGGGCGGCAGACAGCGCCGTGGGAATACATCCAAAGATTTGCCACCACATCTATATGAAATGTACAAGACAGACCCTGAAGAAACCTATGGTGAATGCAAAACTTGAATCCAATGGATTCGAAGATATTGGGCAGAGGAATGGTTTAAATACAGATTCGTCACTGCTGAGTATGCCGAGTGCCATCAAGCAACCTTGGGGAGATATCTTATACAAAAATCTTCAACCCAAGTCCCTGTCTGAAGCCATTGATCAAGGCTTCTGCCCATGCATGGTTCGCCGACCACAACCAGAGAATGCTGACCCATCTTCTCTGCTATGGTATCGTGAAGACAATCTATTCAAGCGCAACTTCAAGTTCGCCAAGGATTCTGCTGTGAAGAACAAGAAGGCATTTGGACTCGATTTCAACCTCGGTCTGTCTGCTCCTCGGGCTGATGGCACCCGTGATGCCAATCCCAATGTCATCGGCCCCTTCTACAACCTCGAAGGCCTCATCACTCACATCGTGGTTCAAGGGGCCGCCATGGATCACTCGGCTGATGACGCAGATTCTGATGAAGCGACTGCTCCACCTAAGCCACAGAAGCAGAAGAAAACTAAGGCTTCAAAACCCTCTGTCGCACCAAAAGCTTCACGTGTGAAGCCATTGGCAACTGCTCCTCCTACTTCCGGTTTGCAATCTGAAGATCTCTCTCGCATCTCCAAGAAGACCGAGAAGTATCTACAGAAGAAGAAGCCCATTCTGAGTTCTGGTCAAGCACTGACCCCAGCTAACGTTCTGAGGAACGAGAATGAAGCCATTGATCTGTCAAGTGACGATGATCTTGGTGAGGATGCTCTTGAGAAGCTAAAGAGCAAACAAGAATCGGAGATCTTCAACAATATGCCCCTTTTTGATGTGGATATCCTAAATAACTTCATTGATGAGTGGTTTGCCAATCCGGACCTCAGTATTAATGATCTTCAACTTCCCATTGGCATTAGTGTCTCTTTCCACAGTGCCATTGCAAATGAGCTAGCTCTGGCTCAGAAGATAGTTGAGCTGAAGAACAAGATTGACTATGAAAAAGCTCACTAATGTTCAGAACTTCAAGCAGTTGCTGCATGATCTCAAGGAAGCGTTTCACAAGAAACGTGAAGAAGCAAAAGGTTCAAGAGAGTGGATGAAACACCTCGGTGCAAAATGTGTTCAGGCTCACAATGAGGCTCAAAAGCGCAAAGCCCTTGGACGTCCAGGCATCGACCCCAAGATGGCTGCCAAAAAGAAGAAGCCAACTGTGGCCCAAGCTGAAGCGTCTGGGCGGGAAGCACCTCGCATAGTCTTCCCTGCCAGCATGACAGGCTCGAAGCCTAAGGTCCCCACAGTTGCTTCGGAGCTAAAAAAGACAAGGGCAACCGAGGCCGAAGCCAGGAAACGCAAGAACAAAAATGTCTCTGATGATGCACCATTGACCAAGAAGTGGAAGACAAAGTCTTCAAAGAATAATCAGGATGCTCCTTCAGAGCCCCTTCTTGTCGAGCCCCTCTCAGTTGCTCGTCCTGCATCCTCCCACCAAGAGGGTCAGCTAGTACTTCATGAGCCTGCTTCAACAGAGGCTCCTGAAGCTGAAGAAGTTCCAGCTGTTGACCCCACCACATCTGAAGACATTGGTCCCCAAGATAATGTAGAAGATGATGTAGTTCTTCCTCGGGTCGAGCACCAAAAGGTATCATCACTTGTTCTCACGAACAGCGAAATCATCAGCATTGGTCGTCCCTCGACGCCAATCGCTCAGGATGCATCATGGGCTGATTGCCCCCAACCAGAAACTCCAAGTCATAGTTCACCCAGTACTCCCCCACCTCAAGTCCCCACTCCGGTGCTTGATGATGATGACTATGTGGTCCATCCAACTTCCACTCCAAAAGTGTCGCCCGCATTTCGTAGGCTTCGCAAAGGACCAAGGCCACAAGTCGCTGTGCCGAGCATTCCAGTAAGAGAAGTGCAACCCAACTCAGTAGCACGTCAAGTGTTTCCCGAAGCCACTCCTACTGTGAACGTCTCTGAGTCTGAAGCCAAGGCTACTGAAGACATACCAGCTGCATCAGCCGAAGAACATCAAGAACTCCGTGAAGAAGAAGAGCGAGTTGTCACACCCCCAGCAATCAAGAAGTTGTTCTCGAGGAGAATGAGTCTGTGCCCAACCCTCCAGCACCTCAAGTGGAGGTTGCAAATACTGAGGCGGCCACCAATAACACTACTGAAGCCAATGACATTGTCATGGCTAAAGCTAATGTGGCGCCTACAGTGAATATGGTGTCTGAAGCCAATGATGCATATGTAACCAATGTGCAGTCTGAAGCCCTTGTCAATGCCACTGCTCCTGTACCGCCTCCAAGGCCTCACACCATTGATCAAGCATTTTATCAAGGCGAGCTTGTCACTGTTCGATGGCCTATTCTGGTTCCTCCGCCTGCTCTCGGACCTCAATATGATTATCATGTGGAGCACAGGCCTCAGGTCCAGAAGCCAAAACCGAGGCTGCCAAGGTTTCCAGGTACTGCGTCTTCACCAGGATCGTTCAATGTGAATGGCTTCGTTGAACACAACACCTTCTTTGATAGTGCCAAGAACCCATATTCAAGGCCAAGAATTTCATCTGGTCAGTTCTGGAGCTATCAGCAGCGCAGTTATTATTCATGTGTCTTATACAATCAAGGGCACATTTTTCCTCATATGCGTCTAGACTGCGAAGCCATTGCTGGACAACCCTGCTAGGAAGAAGCCGTAGACTGCTTCAGAGATGCTGGCCTTCTGCAGTTTGTGACTGACAAAGAAAATTGGAATGAATAGCTTTTGTTACAATTCTATGCTACACTTCTCATTCGCGGCTACAACAATGATACAAAAACTAGGGTCCTTGAGTGGATGACAGGCAATGTACACCATGAAGCCAAAGCTCTTGATATCATTGAGCTTACTGGCCTGCCTACTCCAGGTGAACTTTATGAACCTGGTTCTCAGCTTCACCATAATGCTTTAGAGAGCATATTCTAGAAGCCTGAGCCCAATATCAGCCAAATGCTGAGTATGATGAAGCCACTGCCACAAGATGCTAAATATCCAAAGGAATTCTTTGTTGAAGACATAGAGTATCTGCCCCGCACCATCTATCACATTATCAGGCAAACTCTATGGCCCATCAAAGGAAATTCTTCTGCAGTAAAGCTTGAAGGTTCAATGAAGACATTGGTCTTCTATATTCTTAATGGCATCAGCTTCAATGCTCAGGATTTCTTCATCCGACAACTTGCTGCATCTGGCTCTGATATATTTGGTCTGAAGTTTTATGCTCCATGGGTAATGCGCCTTATCAAGCTTCACTCTGCTAACAACTATCAGCCCTCTGCACGCAACCATCTCATATTCCTGCCAGAAGTTGATATGTTTGTCGAAGCCATTTACCCAGAGCCTGCCAAGGAGCCAATTTATCTTCACAACATCGATCGTCAAAGTTTCACTCAACATATTGAAGGAGTCCATGCTGCATCTCGTGTTTATCCTTTGGCTGGAAATACCCGTGAACCTCCTCGCCCCCATAGTGAAGACACTGAAAGCACAACTGCTCAAAGGCCTCGGAAGAGATCCCGTGTACTCAATGACCGAGAACTTCTCGTGGCCATGCATCAGAAACAAGATAAGCATCATTATTGGCTCAAGCGTCAAATGCAGAGTCTCTTGGTGGATGTTAATCGCATTCGCAATCTAGCCACCAAGAATGCATTTGTGACTCATGAAACCTGTCGGCGGTCATGGAAGAGTCTGACATTACTCAGTTCTGAAGATGATCTTCAGCAAGATGGCTTCACAGAGAGATTCAAATTTGATTCCACTCATCGCTCGAAGACTCTGAGTACTCCTCCTCGGCAGACACTGTCAATGCCAGAGTCATCGATGATGAAGATGATGCTACTTCACTAACTACCACTTCGGCGCGTATCAACACTGCACCAGGCCCCTCTGCACCACCAAACTCCAACGTCGACCCTGCTCCTCCATCTGCTCCTTCTGGGAACGAGTAGATGCTCTATGTCTTCAAACCTTTTTGGTCATTACTGACAAAAGGGGGAGAAGCATATGAGTTGATAGTCTTCAAGCGGGTCCTTATGGGTGGCTGCATTATTTTTGCCAAGTCTTACAACTCTCGTCTTTTGATACATTTGGTTCTCTGAGTTGTAACACTTAAACTTGATGGTCGTCTGCTACTTTATTTGCTATTCTATGATGCGATGATAAATCCCGCATGAAGTCATTCTGCAGACGTCCATTTGTCATTATGCATATCATTATCTTCGTTACTTGCTTATATGCATAATGCATTGTCTTCACACTTTGATGATGGCCTCCATAAAGCAAAACCTGCCATGTGCATTTGCATTCAAACACAAATCATTTATATGCACATCTTCAGGGGGAGCCTCGTCTTATGTTTGAAGACAATGCTCACAACACTAAACTTTCACATACTTTTATCCCCGTTGAAAACTTCAACCAGCTTGTCATCACTCACCAAAAGGGGGGAGCTTGTAAGTGCATCTAGTGCCACCCCTAGTTGGTTTTGGAGTGTTGACGACAAACTTGGTTGAGGGACTAATGTGTTTGTGAGAATTGCAGGATAACACATGTAGTAGTCCCATATTGAATCGGTTTATCTAACAGAGATGACCCCTAAAAATGTGTGAAGACATTGATGACAATGGTGGTTTGTGAAGAAATTCACATCGAAGACTATGACAGGAGAAGACATCGCGTGAAGACTATGTAGTGCGAAGACATAGTTGTTTCATAGTTTCCTTTTCTTCTTTGTTGAGTCATAGGAACCACCGTACTGTTAAGTGGGGTCCAAGTGAACAAAATCAGAGTGACTGAAGTGATGCTCAACCAAATCCTATGTCTTCGAGCGAAGACAATGAGAGCAAATCTTATCCAGAGCTGGATGAGTCAGCTTTACTTGTAGCCCAAGTCAAGCTGCCGCATGTGTTTGAAGTCTGACCGTTGGACACGTGTCAGTTCCTTAGTGACCCAGGGTCATTTTGGAAAAATCAGGTCTGGTTGCCTCCTGGAGATAAATAGCCCATCCCCTACACCGTAAATTGGTGGTTGCTCAGAGTTAGTGCACGGCTTTTGTCGTTTGAGAGCAACCCACCCCCGAACCCTTTGAGAGAGAATCCTTGCGAGGACAAAGCCCAAAACACCTAGAGCCAAAGAGTGTTAGGCATCACTGAAGTCTTCCTGTCCGCGTGATCTGAAGACTTATTACACTTGAGGACTGTGAATCCTCCAGCCGGTTAGGCGTCGCGTTCTGAGCATCCAAGAGAGATTGTGGATTGCTGGTGAACAAAGTCTATGAAGGTTTGGAAGTCTCCCTTGAAGACTTACCAGAGTGATTGGGCGAGGACTAAGTGTTCTTGGATCAAGGGGAATAAGGTGAAGACATGGTCTTCTGAGTTGAATCTCAGCCTCCCTAACCAGACGTACAGTTGTCATAGAAACTGGAACTGGTCCAACAAATCCCTTGTCCTCTTCGAGCAACTGGTTCTATCCAACCTCTCTCACCTTACTTACAGTTTGTCTTCGTGAAGTCTTTGCCTACCTGCCTTATTTGTTTGACTTCACTGTGTGAAGACTGTTGTCTGTTTGGCTTCATACTATCTTCCATCCTGATCCAATCTACCTAGCTGCTTATAGTCTTCGTGCTTTCACTTCATTGCGTACTTGACTATGGCTTGTCTAGTGTAGTCTACCTTCCACTGCATATCTATAGGGTCATTTCTATTGTTTGTCTTCGAAACACCCATGTTTTGAAGACTTTCATAAAAATCGCCAAATCACCCCCCCTCTAGTCGAATACTAGCACTTTTAGTATCACTGGTTTATCAGAAGTGCCATGGATTTGGCATGGTCGATCGAGTATGCAGTCCAGACTGGACGGGCCCAGATTATTTCTCTTGAATGGCTTCTTCCGCTGACCGCACTTAGAGCCACTAAATCCGGCATTGACCGCCGTGTCTTCGATGCTATCACCGTTGTTTCGATGCTTATGTCTATTGCATCGGGGCTTGCCGTTGCTGTTTCAGGCGTCAGAAGTGCCAGGTTTGCTTGTATTGTTGTTGCTACGGGCTAGCCAGCTGTCTTCACCCGCACAGAAGTGGGTCATGAGTGCCGTAAGGGCTGACATGGACTTCGGTTTTTCCTGGCCGAGGTGTCTAGCCAGCCATTCGTCGTGGATGTTGTGCTTAAAGGCCGCTAGGGCTTCGGCGTCCGGACAGTCGACGATTTGGTTCTTTTTAGTTAGGAACCGAGTCCAGAATTTCCTGGCTGACTCTCCGGGTTGTTGGATTATATGACTTAGGTCATCGACATCCGGAGGTCGGACATATGTGCCTTGGAAGTTGTCAAGGAAGGCGCCCTCCAATTCCTCCCAGCTGCCAATGGAGTTTTCGGGCAGACTATTTAACCAGTATCTAGCTGGTCCCTTGAGTTTGAGCGGGAGGTACTTGATGGCATGAAGATCGTCGCCGCGGGCCATATGAATGTGGAGAAGAAAATCCTCAATCCACACCACGGGGTCTGTTACCATCATATGATTCGATGTTTACGGGTTTAAACCCTTCTGGAAAGTCATGTCCCATTACTCCGTCAGTGAAGCAGAGGGGGTGTGTGCCGCCTCTATATCGGGCCAAGTCGTGATGTAGTTCAGATGGAGCTCGTATGCGGTTTTCAGCCCAGGCGTGGTTATGTTTCTCACGTTCAGCCAGATGGCCGTCGTTGCGCATCGAGGCACGCCCCCCTGATCCATAGATTGATCTTGTCTGACCTGCTCTCTTTTTCAAATTGTGTCACAGGTCATGTATATCCCCGAGCTATTGTATTTCTGTTTGTTCGGCGAGGTATTGCAGGCTGGTATTCGGCTTGAGGTGCCGCTTTGTCCCGGCCACGTGGTGGTCGGTTAGCCGTACTGTACCTTGGCAGGACGGGTTCCAGCACCTTGTCATTGAACTGTGGAAACAGTTTGTGCTTCGGGTAACTCTTGGTTGGGCGCTTGAGGCCATATTAGTCGGCTGCCAGGACATCAGTCCATCTTTCATTGAGCAGATCCTGATCAGCTTGAGGTTGTTGCTGCTTCTTTTTCAGGCTTCTTGCACTGCAATTAGCTGACGCTTAAAGCGTTCCTGCTCGGCGGGCTCTTCAGGCACAATGAAATCTTCATCACCGAGGCTAACCTCGTCCTCAGAGAGCGGAAGGTAGTTGCTATCCTCTGAGTCTTTGTTCGCGGCCTGTTCGCCAGGGCTGGCTTGCCCATCCTCCCGTTCCTCCTGTTCGGAGGTCGGCACAACGGGATCTTCATTGTTTTCAGCACCGTCCGGAGTGTTATCCTCTTTTGTGACCATATTGCTGTTTTTGCTACGGCGTGGTTTAGAACGGCGCCACTGACGTCGGTGCTTCGGCTGTATCTCAGGAGGTTTATCCTCGACTGGATTTTCATCGTCGCCATTATTTTCTTTGGGTGTATCCACCATGTATATGTCGTACGAGGAGGTGGCTGTCCAACGCCCTGTAGCAGTGGTTCTTGCTCCTCTCCAGCATCGTCGTGCATACCATCGATGTCTTCGGTGTCGTAATCAAGCATGTCGGTTAAGTCGTCGGCAGTGGCTACGAAGTGGGTGGTGGGTGGGAAACGAAGTTCTTTGTCACCCGTTTCCGGTTCGAGCTGGACATAGTTCGGCCGAGAATCCCCTGACAAGGAGAGGGCTCTTAATGAGCTTAACACACCGCCAAAAGGCGAGTGCTGGAAAATGTCCGCAGAGCTGAACTCTAAGACCGGCGCCCAATCAGGTTCGATGGGCGCGAATGCACGCGGTCCGGAGTCCATGGCCGGACCGAGGTTCCGGAGACACAAGCCCAGCTCGATGTTGGGTCTGTGTGCGGCTCGAGCGCCGCTGAGTCTACGGCCTCCGCGACGGGGTTGAGCTCCCTGTCTTCGGACGACGCAGTTCGCTCCAGCTCTAGGGCCAGGGCGGTCACAGGCCCTAGCTCCTGTGCGCGGCCAGATGACAGATCTAGGTCATGTTCATCGTGGTGGCCAAGGACTGCCGTCATGGGCTCAAATCCACCGAAGATCAAGTTTTCGCGGACATCGGCCACAAAATTCAGGCTTCCAAATCTGACCTGATGGCCAGGGGCGTAGCTATCGATCTGCTCTAGATGGCTAAGCGAGTTGGCCCGCAGTGCAAAGCCGCCAAATACGAAGATCTGTTTGGGGAGGAAGGTCTCCCCCTGGACTGCATTGTTGTAGATGATTGATGGAGCCATCAAACCTATCTTCGACGACACAGAGGAATTCTCAATGAAAGCACCAATGTCGGTGTCAAAACCGGCGGATCTCGGGTAGGGGGTCCTGACCTGTGCGTCTAAGGCTAATGGTAACAGGAGGCGGGGGACACGATGTTTACCCAGGTTCGGTCCTCTCTATGGAGGTAACACCCTACTTCCTGCTTGATTGATCTTGATGAATATGAGTATTACAGGAGTTGATCTACCACGAGATCGTAATGGCTAAACCCTAGAAGTCTAGCCTATGAGGATATGATTGTTGCGACTAAACCCTAGAAGTCTAAACCCTCCGATTTATATAGACACCGGGGGAGCTAGGGTTGTACAAAGTCAGTTACAGAGAAAGGAATCTATATATCTGAACTGCCAAGCTTGCCTTCCACGCCAAGGAGAGTCCCATCCGAACACAGGATGAAGTCTTCTATCTTGTATCTTCATAGCCCAATAGTCTGGCCACGGATATAGTCCGGCTGTCTAAGGACCCCTTAGTCCAGGACTCCCTCAACCGCGGTGAGAGAACTTCTGGAATTTCTTCATGAGCATTGCTAGCTCCTGGCTAAGTTCTTCAGGGTTACTAGGGCTGCTACCAGAATCTTCACCTTCAGATTCATAGACTGCCTTGGCCTTCAGTGCATGTGATCTTCCAAAGCTCGGTCCATAGAGGTCTCTCTTCTCAGCAAGTTGGAACTCATGAGTGTTTAGCCTCTGGAGGATATCAGCGGGATCTAGTGACTTGTAACCAGCTTGCTCTTGAATCATCAGTGCAAGAGTATCGAATGAGGGATCAAGTGATCTCAGCAATTTCTTCACCACCTCATGGTTGGTGATGTTAGTGGCACCAAATGCTTGAAGCTCATTTGAGATGTCAGTGAGGCGATCGAAGGTTTGCTGAACATCTTCATTGTCGAGTCTTTTGAAGTAGTTGAAGAGATTACAAAGAACATCAACTCGGGAGTCACGTTGAGTAGACTCCTTCGTTGACCTTAGACAGCATGTCCCAAATCAGCTTAGCAGTTTCCAAAGCACTCACTCTGTCATACTGTCCTTTGCTCAGATGGCCACATATGATATTCTTCGCTTGAGAATCAAGTTGCTTGAATCTCTTCACATCAACAGCATTCACAGACGGAGTGACTGAGGGAACACCATTTTCCACAACATACAAGAGATCGTTATCAATTGCTTCAAGATGTATGCGCATCTTGTTCTTCCAGTAGGGGTAGTCCATCCCATCAAAGGTAGGACACCCAGCCGAGACCTTGATCATACCTACAGTCGACATAACTAGAACTCCAGGTGGTTAAACCAAAATCACACAGAACAAGGGAGTACCTTGCTCTGATACCAATTAAAAGTGCGTTAAGTCTACTAGAGGGGGGGTGAATATGTAATTTTTACAAATTCGTCACTGAGGAATTTCAGGGTGAGGAAATTCCTAAGTCACGAACAACTAGCAGCGGAATAAGTACTCAGGTATAAGCATAATAGAGCAATAGCATAGTCATCATGATGAAATGAAAACAAACTGAGAGTACAGAAAGCGTAAACATAGGATAAGCAGGCTGAAGACAATGTGACTGAAGAAATAGGATTGAGGAAATAGAGAAAGTATTTAGTCAAAGACTTCAAACAGTAATGATCAGGTTCATCAACACATGAATGAGGAAATGAAAGGGTTGAGGAAGTAGAACTAGTTGGCTTGGTGAAGACAATGATTTGGTAGACCAGTTCCAACTACTGTGACAGTTGTACGTCTGGTTGGAGCTGCTGAGTATTTAAACTCGAGGACACACAGTCCCGGACACACAGTCATCACCTCATTCCCCTTGATCTAATGTCACACAGACCTCGCCCAACACTCGTGGTAAGTCTTCACAGGTGACTTCCAAACCTTCACAAACTTGGTCAATCGGTGATCCACAATTCCTCTTGGATTCTCAGACCATGATGCCTAACCATCTGGAGGATACACAGTCCTCAAAGGTAACAAGCGTCGGTTCCACACATGAACAATCTCTTTAGTGATGCTCAGTCACTTTGGGTATGTAGGTGTTTGGGTTTGGGTTTTAGGTTTTCCTCACTTGATGATTTTTGCTCAAAGTCCTCAGAGGATGGGATGCTCTCAATGACAAGTGTCAGTTTCTCTCGGAGCATCCAACCAGCTAGTGGTTGTAGGGGGTGGCTATTTATTGACTAGGGAGCAGCCCAACATGATAAGACATAAATGCCCTTGAATGATATGACCGTTAGGTGGTAGGATATTTTGGACAGCTGGCGTGTGGCACAACAACGGTCGGATTTGAGGTATCAAATTCCTCAGGGCTATCATGATCCTCACTGTGTAGGCAATCCGCACTGGCGAATTCCTAACTCCTCAGTCAGAACAAATTCCTTAGAGACCAGAAGATCTTTGTCTCTATCACTGAAGAAATTGACTGAACTGATATGAGAATTCCAATGGCTTCACTCGAAAGGATTGGGTAGGTGTAGGATTTTGAGATGAGCATCACTTGGAAATCAGTTTCCTTAGTATTACCTCGACCCCCTTTAAAAGTACGGTGTTTCCTATGACTCAATAAAGAGAAAATGAAATTAAGAACACAGAAGTCTTCACGCTTCATAATCCTCACATGAATATCCAAGTCTTCAAGGTCACACCAATTTCTTCACTTTCAAAATCTTCAGGAGAACCAAAGTCTTCAACTGAAGACATACATTTTTAGGGGTCGACTTTCACAGTAAATATCAAACTCCTCATCGACTTATAGAGCCTGTGTACACTCACAAACATATTAGTCCCTTAACCTATAAGTCTTCAATACACCAAAATCACTAAGGGGCACTAGATGCACTTACAAGGCATGATCTAAATATCATTGATTCGAGCAATGTGGCTTGAGTCTAGGCACACCCCACCGCACTCATCATTCTATCTTATTCTAGATGTAGGCATGGACATAGGGGGAGTGTTGCTCTCTCAATGAACTCTCCCTCCCCCATTATGCATAAATTGATCAAGTCTTTCACATTAGCCATTTTTATGGTACTTGTGCTTCAAATATGAGTTTTGGTCATTGTCAGATTTCGGGCTCCGCAGACCCTTGATAGATTCGAACTATAGGGTGCGTGCGAAGAACTCAACCTCCCTAGTCTGCCTACTCGCTGATCTCATGGCCTAGCTCGATGAACAGGAGGGAAATGGGACACGACAGTTTACCCAGGTTTGGCCCACCTTGCGGTGTAAAACCCTACTCCTACTTTGTGGTGGATTGGCCTCAAGGTGGGCTGAGGACGAACTAGTACACTGGGAGAACAACCTCAGGAGGAGGTGTGTTCTTGTGCTCGAGTGAGCTGGTGAGTGCAAGGATGGAATGGATCCGATCCTTCTTTACGGTGGTGGCTAGGTCCTATTTATAGCGGCCTTGGTCCTCTTCCCCCAAAATGGAGGAAGGAAGGGATCCCACAACGGCCAAACTCGAAGGGAGACAACTAGTACATCTTATCCTCACAAAAGTAGTCTTCGCCTGCAAAGCCTCTGGTCATGATGTCGTGGTGGGCTCGACGATGACCTCCGTCCTGCCGTCCCGGCGGCCTTGGTCTTGTTGCATGGGAACGAAAACCTTTGGCTGATTCCTCGGGACTCCGCGCCTGCGCTTGCCTCCTTAGCACCAAAGAGGAAATTGTTTTCCTACGCCCGCTGGCGTCCGCCTGGCCTTGGTCGTCATGGCTCACGTCATCCAAACCTCGCGAGGCGAGGCTTACATAGAAATCTCCGCTCCTCAGGAGCCAGCTAGAGGAGGCCGCTCCTTCCGGAGGTCTTGGTGTCATCCGTCTTGCGAGGCTTGGCCCCTCGCGAGGGTCTTGAGTTATTGATGCTGAAGGTGGGTCGTACTGGGCCGTTGATGGAGCCACGTCGTGGGCCGCACGCAGGCAAATCTGGGTACCCCATTCCCAGAACGCCGACAGTCATGGACCCAAGGTTAAAATCTTCACGGGCCATACCAATTGACTCAAACATAGGTGGCTTCGGCCACTGCCCTCTTCTTGAGAGGCATTTGGCATTCTTTGATCTTATCTAGTCGCTAAGGACTTTGTTTGTGTGTTGTGTCTCTCCAAGTTTGTGTTGACGCTCGAAAATGGCATGATCGCAAAGAGTGACTTGAGGCCATAATGAGATGATGTTAAAATTATGAGTTCATGTCACCACTGGATGGCTCTTTTCAAGCCGATCGAAATAAATATAGAGATGGTCCAAAACGAAGCTCGGATGCAAAAGTTATGCCAATCTTAGAGATGCTCGTATTGACACCAGATCAAAGAATAGCATGAAAACTAATTAAGACGTCCTTGGATGGAAAACGTTACAACTGGAAAGTTCTTCATCTCGTCGAAACGGACGATTTTGGTATAAAAATCGTCCCCATCAAGGTCGTATGCAAAAGTTATAGGCAAAACCGTGCGCTGCAACAATGTTTGGCCGGATCATCCGGGCCGGGGTCCGGATCATCCGGGTAATTGAAGCACAAAGACACCAGAAGGTTGGCGCTGAAGCCGGATGATCTGGGTCCAGTCCCGGATGATCCGGATGGGGGCCGGACAGTCCGGGTAGAAGTCCGGACGTCCGGGCAGTTTTTCAGGTGCAGATGTTAGAAAACAGCCCGAAACACCCTCAAGATAACCTCAGATCGTAAAGTGTTCCACATGAAAGTTGTGCGTCTCGTCGAGACAGTTGATTGTTGTATAAAACTCGCCTAAATCTGAGGTCGTATGTGGATTCTAGAGGCCAAACAGTGAGCTGCTATCAGAAAACTGGGCTAGGCCGGATCGTCCGGGCCTAGAGCCGGACATCCGGGCCGGAGGTCGTGAGAAGTCCGAGTTTGGTTAGATTTTGATGATTTGGACGGCAAGGCAAGTCCTTTTCTTGTATGGAAAGTCCATCCGCCTCTTATATAGATAAGAGGTGACGGCCGATTGAACAACAACACACAATCGAACAAATCATCTACCACTTTTACCTTTACTTTTACCTTCTCCCTTGTTTTTCTTCTTCCTCGTTCTTCGTTTGTTCTTCTTCATTGCAGTGCGGCGAACCTCGAGGCCCTAGGGGCGATCAGGTCGACCTAGGGTAGCCCATAGCCGCCGCGCGCCCTGACGGGGTCCCTCCCGGGTGCGTGGGGTTTCGGGTCTTCAAAAGCGCCTGGTGGATTGTCTTGCGTATCGCGCTTCCGGTGGGTCTCCTTCGACGTGAGCTGCGGTGCATCACCCTCGGTGTTGGAGGTACAAGGTGACGTGTTCATGTGCGAAAACACTTTTTGGCGACTCCGCTGGGGACGAAGCTTTGAACGGTCTCCGGCCCGTTCTTGCTACGAAGAGATCGTCATTTAGGGTTTGCAATCTACAAAGGTAATATGAATACGCAATTCACATATGTAGATGCAAATAATGCATATGTTGTTGCTAGATAATCTAATGGGCATAATGTATCGGCTAGCCCTAGCTTTATCAATCATGCATCTAATTATGTGCAAGGGCCGATGCAACAAAATCTCCATGATTCTACTTCATATAATTTTAGCAACATGCAACATATGTATCCCAACTCCCATGCATCGGCAACCCCACAAATTATCATGATGAGTTCAGTTAATCAAGTTGAGACACCCTATGTAGGAACTTCCAATGGTATGCAACATAGTGTTTCATCTTTTTATTCATCGGCAACTAATTTGCAACATGTTAATCCAAACATGCTGGTGGATAGGGGAGTTGGCCATGCTACTACTAGCTATTTGGCCAATTACCCTCAAGCATCATATGCTACACCTCATGCTACTAGTTTTTTGGCACCATACGCAACTGTTGATGTCCATAATTCGGCTCCGCACCTTAATGGTCATGGCCGAATAAGTGAAACTTCTGCTGGAGCACAAATGCCTTCACCTACTACCATGGCATATCATGTCCCCCCTACACAATTACAGAATTTTGGCAACATCTCATTGCCAAAAGAGTCTAAAATCATTGGGGGGCAACCATATCCAGACTGGGTAATTGAGAACAAGCTTACATTCTCTTGGGATTTGTGCAACTCTATTCGCCTGGAACTAATAGATGGCGGGAAGCCTCATGATTTTGCTGCAGTAAAAGCTAGAGTTGTGCAAATGATGCAGTCGCCCAGTGTTGTACCATCCAGTGTACCACCTAAACAATCGCAAAGTTTCGGCACCTCGTTGCCGAAAGAGTCTCAAAGTATTGGGGGGAAATCTCATGATGAGTGGATGGAAATTGAGATGAAAAAGTTTAAAGCTCGCCAAGCTGAGATGTGGGCGAAAATTAGACGAGAGCGAGAAGCCTTGCAAATTCAAAAATATAAAGTTGTTGATTCAGGTAACAAAGAAAATTCAGTTATTAGAAAAGCTGAATCAAGTAGTATATATTCTGAGTCCATCAAATCCAAAGAGGCAAGCACTATTGAGAAAGGGCATGGAAAGCATAGCAAAACAGCCATACTTGATTTTTCCGAAGTCAATGGAACCTACTTCCTGCCCTATGAGTTCCATTCCATAGAAATTGACAAGCCTCAAGGACAAGAACAAGTAGCTGAACAAAGTTTGGCTGACATGGATCTTCAAAGCAATGATGCACGAAATCAAGAAAAAGATGATGAAAAGGTGTTGGGGAGCCATCAAAGACGGAGCAAGATGTTCTTCAAGTGGCACCATGATCATGTTCTCCCAACATATTTGAAGAGGTATGCATAGAGAGTAATTTACCTATTTTCAGATTTGCCCGCGACTTCATTATTGATGCATCTATAAGAAATATTCTCATAAGTAATTTTGAAAGACCAATGAAGAAGGGTAATTTACTTGTTAGCAATAAACTTATTATGGAACAAATCGGTCAACCCATTATGTCATCTATGAAGACCGATATTGACTTATTGTTACAGCCAAAGCTTTCCCCGTTGCTTTATCTAAAGTTCATATCTAGTTGGGTAGCTTTGCTTATTTCGTACTTGGCTTGCACTTGGTCTCAACTGAGACATGTATGTTCTAAATATCTTTGTTTCAGAAATTTAAAACCAAGGTTAAATTCTATTGAGAAAACCGATGTTAATATAATATCTTATCCAAAGACATTGGAGATAGAGTGGATAACACAATGCATAGCCGAATGGGGAGATTACAAATCTGAACCATTCGTTTGCTTATCTCTAAAGCCGTTCAAACAGCAAGATCGGCTAGAAAACAAGAAGTATACCTTCAATTCAAGCATGTGTGATCAAATATTTGATTTGTTGCTGAAAAATAATTACGTTACAATTCTTGATCACCATGTTAAGCCATCAATCCAAGGACGAATGTATTGTAAGTTGCATGATTCGTCCAAGCATAATTTTGAGGGTTGCAATATGTTTCATCAAATAGTTAAATCGGCCATTGAAAAAGGACGATTGAAGTTTGTTGAAACACCAAGAGATGACCAGTCTATTCCGATTGGTCCCGATGGCAAAAAGTTTTTGCATTGGCTGCTTCAAGCCGATCCATTTAAAGAGAATATAAAAGCTGCAAGTGATGGGATCAAGCTTTCAAGTAAAGAACTTGTTGAAGAGCATAATAAACATAATCTTGAGGGTGAGAATTCCATCGAAGCTACAATGGAGACGCCAAGGACTAGGGGGCAGCAAGCAAATCCAATGATCGATGACAGCAAACCAAAAGAAAACAAAGGCCGAAATAAGCGCAAGTATAAGAGATCAAAAATCACCTTCGCTGAACTATTGGATAAATATCAAAAGAAGAGTGAAGAGAAGAATGCTTATCGGCCAAATCATGCAAAGAAACCAAGATCACCCCCAAGGCGCAAATATGAGGATCGGTATTGGCAAAGTGAGAATTTTAATGCAACATATTCATATCCTTATTTTGGGCCGAGAATGCCAATGCCGTGGATGCCTCCCTATGCTTATATAGATACATATTCATCATGGGACAGGTATGATACAAGGGCACATTCTCCATATTATTCTAGACCATCTCACCAATACTATGCCGCTCCAAGAAGATCAACATTTGAACAATCACGCGTCAAAGACCGTTTCAATCATAAGGAATCGGTCCAGAGCTTAAGGAAGAAGAAAGAGGTGGTAAAGCAAGTTTACCGCGTGAAAAGAGATGGTCGTAAGTGTGCTACTTCAGATTTGATCTCAAATAACAAAGAGCCAATTAAAGTGTTGACATTGGCTACAAAAGGCGAAGAAGTGAAGCAATCAATTGATAAAAATCAGAGTGCCAAATCTTAAGAAAAGAAGTTGAGGGTGCACAAGACCCAAAAAGAGTTGTCATTGGTTGAAACAAAATCACAGTCGAGGTGCTCACTCGGCTTATCGTATTGGCAAAAGGAGTTAAAAAAGCTTAGTGCACAAGAACTTGAAGAAAGGAACATGGCATGGGTTCCCAAAGGAAGTACTCAAAATAATAATTATTTGGAAGCTTCCATTATAAGAAGTGCGGCGAAGGTGAAGAAGGAAAAGAGTGAAAACTACAAAGGACCAAGCCAAAGGTTTCAACATCTTTAGTCTAGACATTATCCATATTCTTCAACTATGCCATTAACGCCCATGCCATGGAATTCGTCATTAGGTATGATTGGTAATCCTCAATGGGCTTATTTTAATCCATGGATGCAATATAATTTCTTACATCATGAAAGGGTATTGCCAAATCACTATAAATTGGATTAGCTACAAATTTGTTGTTGATCCAAAGGGCCGAAATACTTGATTTGTCATTTCATTTGTTTATTTCGGCTATATGTGCTTTGAATGAAGTTTACATGGTAATAGCCGATATTTATCTATTGTCCTAAGATTATGTCAATGCATGGCCGGTGTAGTATCCTAACATCGTCCTTAGTTCAATAGGAGACCAAAACAAGCCTCATACCACTTAAAATATTTTTGCACAATAATAAAGGCCGAATATGAAATTTTATTCGGTTTGCAGCTTTTGGTTGCCATAGGTGCTATACATATTGAGGTTGTCAGTGATTCGTTATGAGTAGTGCAACAAATGTACAAGAGTTATCAATGTTTTGACAAATCACTTATAGTTTATCTTGAGGTATGTCTAGATACAAAATTTACTTTGGGTTGCTTTAAAATTGTTCATATTTCTAGACATAACAATTCAAGAGAGTTGGCACAACAAGCATCTGGCTACTATGTTAATCATGGTGCATTGTATTTCTATCAATAGCCGATGCTAAGTCTCGTCAGAACAGGTAAGGCCGAACCAAAGTCCACCGCTTTGGCCACTAATGAATTTTTCTTATGCAAGCGAAAGTAAGGATTGGAGAAAGCTCATTGTTGATTATCTGCAAAATCAGAGCAAGAGGGTGAATAATATGGTTCGGAGGATGACCTTGAGATATATATATCTATGGAACTTTATCATTGAATTATTAATGAAGTTGAGAAGGTTTCACCAAAGTTTGCATCAACGATTCAAGCAAATAATGGCCGATATATATTTATCTCCCTAAGTACATGCAAAGTGGCCGATGGAGTGTTGACATCATCTTTAGAACCAACACGGTACAAGTTATTTTTCGGCACGCTAGCTTTGCCAAAAAACAGGGGGGGCATGTGTTGACGCTCAAAAATGGCATGATCGCAAAGAGTGACTTGAGGCTATAATGATATGATGTTAAAATTATGATTTCATGTCACCACTGGATGGCTCTCTTCAAGCTGATCGAAATAAATATAGAGATGATCCAAAATGAAGCTCGGATGCAAAAGTTATGCCAATCTTAGATATGCTCGTATTGACACAAAATTAAAGAATAGCATGAAACCTAATTAAGACGGCCTTGGATAAAAAAAGTTACAACTGCAAAGTTCTTCGTCTCGTCGAAACGGACGATTTTGATATAAAAACCGTCCCCATCTGAGGTCGTATGCAAAAGTTATAGACAAACCCGTGCGCTGCAACAATGTTTGGCCGGATCATCCGGGCCGGGGTCCGGATCATCCGTGTAATTGAAGCACAAAGACACCAGAAGGTTGACGCTGAAGCTGGATGATCTGGTCCAGTCCCGGATGATCCGGATGGAGGCCGGACAGTCCGGGTAGAAGTCCGGACGTCCGGGCAGTTTTTTCGGCTACAGATGTTAGAAAACAGCCCGGAACACCCTCAAGGTGACCTCATATCGAAAAGTGTTCAACACGAAAGTTGTGCATCTCGTCGAGACAGTTGATTTTTATATAAGATGCACCGAAATCCGAGGTCGTATGTGGATTCTAGAGGCCAAACAGTAAGCTGCTGTCAGAAAACTGGGCTAGGCCGGATCGTCCGGGCCTAGAGCCGGACATCCGGGCCGGAGGTCGTGAGAAGTCCGAGTTTGGTTAGATTTTGATGATTTGGACGGCAAGGCAAGTCCTTTTTCTTGTACAGGAAGTCCATCCGTCTCTTATATAGATAAGAGGTGACGGTCGATTGAACAACAACACACAATCGAACAAATCATCTATCACTTTTACCTTTACTTTTACCTTCTCCCTTGTTCTTCTTCCTCCTCGTTCTTAGTTTGTTCTTCTTCATTGCAGGGCAGCAAACCTCGAGGCCCTAGGGGCGATCAGGTCGACCTAGGGTAGCCCATAGCCGCCGCACGCCCTAACGGGGTCCCTCCCGGGTGCGCGGGGTTTCGGGTCTTCAAAAGCGCCTACCGGATTGTCTTGCGTACCGCGCTTCCAGTGGGTCTCCTTCGACGTGAGTTGCGGTGCATCACCCTCGGCGTTGGAGGTACACGGTGACATGTTCGTGTGCATACAGTTTGCTTCTTAGCAATCGCGAAGACGTCTCGCCTTAGCAATCACTAAACCAACTTCCGAGGGCTATTGACCACGCCGGAGCATGATCAACCTGACCACGAGGGTCTATTTCCTGCGAGCAAGCAAAGAACAAGCAAGAAACTGAGATTGCAATCTGGATATTGCGAATAAGAGATGAAAGTTTTATTGATCAATGTGGGTTTTGTGACGTCTTGGTCTGGTCGTTGAACACAAACAAAGTACGCGAAGTTGTAGCTATGGAGAACTTTTAATCTAAATAAAACCCAAAGTCTAAATGGTGTCCTAAGGGTTGTATATATGGAGGAAGAGGGGGGGAATTTTGTGGCCCTTGGGGGAGGGGTCCGAAACCAACCCTATCCCTTGTTTCCCCACACATACGGACTCTAAAAACAGCCTATACTTATGTATTTCGAAATTACATGGGCCTGGCCCAATAATAAGGTGACACAGCACCTAGAATAGCCTTTGGATGAAATTTATGAAGTGGCATCTTGTATATTTCGTCCAAGGCTTCATGCACTCATTATGGTAGCTTCAAAGTCCTGAAACCATCACTTGTAACTCTGTTCTTGTTCCCCTTGCGCATGTCATCTTCTCCATGCTTGGTATTGCTCCAGTGTTCATCCCTCTTATCCATGCCAGACCCTTCATTTGTAAGCAAAACAAATGTATCCAATTTAGGCAGCATCATATTCTCATGAACATTAGAATCATTACCAAGAAATGAAAGTACCTGATAATTTAATTGGCATGCGCGAGCTCTCGTAATTGGTCCGATATATGTAGCAATAGGGGATGTGGGTGCAACAATGGTATTGATGTCCTCATCAGCTTGACAACCCAGTTGGCTTTCGCCCCCACAAGGAGGCCACCTCTACTCACAAGTCTGCTCTTTGGCCCTATAGCACGGTGAAGGTTAATCCCATGGCGAAGAAGAAGACATATGAGTTGTTTCCTTTTATGAACATTCTTCATCGCATCTTCAGGCACACTCTTTTCCCTCGGATTGGCAACTTGGATCAGGTTCATTCCTATCTAGTGGATATGTTGCTCTTCTGTCGGCATGAGGAGGAGGCAAGCACAGGAGAATCTTTGGATGTTTCGCATGTCATGTGGTCGTAGCTCCTTTCTGCCATCACCAAGAACAAGTGTCCTATCTATGGCCCATTCCTAATGTTACTTATTGAGCATGCATGGGCATTCACCTACCCGGATATCTTGCTTGAGACTGGTGACTTGATCTCTCATGAGATTGTTCGACTGATACAGAAGGAGCACTGAGGCGCTCAAGCTCTAGATTCCGAGGCTCCTTTGGGAGATGATGAGGATGACAGGATAGATTATGAGCCCTCTGGAGTGGAGCCATCTTGGGCTAAGATGCTCAAGCTGAAGATGAAGAAGCTTTTCTGTATGGAGCCCCACGGGAAGTATATGGCACATGTGTCAGAGAAGAAATCACGCAGTCGTCACAAGGCTCTTATGTGTCAGCTTGGTGTTGAGGTTAACGGTGGGTCAGAGGGCAAGATCACCGACAAGGAGGAGTGGATCACTCAGCATTGTCCCTGGACAGATTCAGAGACCGATCAGCCTGCTACTGCCAATGATGGAGGCGTGAGCGACCACTCGGAGCCGTGAGGATGAGGATATCCGGCGTTGCTATCACCTATGATCGTTGTAGCCCTCTTTACCCTTTTGGTGTCTCGATGCCAAAGGGGGAGAGAGTTTAGGGATTTGCCGAGTTGCGAGTGCGTCTTATTTGTTGTGCTTTTCTCGCTCATGAACTCTTTTATCATTTGTTTCCTTTGGTTTGGCTTGTGATTGTGAGACTTGGTTATCCTATCATATGGTGTAAGACATATGCTATCTTATTATTATACTTATGTTGTCTAGTACTCTATTAGTGTGTGAGTTATACGCTTATCTGTGTCCTTCTTATGCTCACATACTACCTCTTGCATCTTAGTTTTCTTCTATATTATCTCATAGATGCAAGTGTTTCCGGTCTATAAAATATAGGGGGAGTGCTGATCCTAGGGTGTGCGCTTTGCAGTCCAAAAGCATTCTTATTAAGTGCACACATCTAGGGGGAGCTTGTCTATATTTTGTAGATTATGGGTTTTGCTTATTCTCTTGTTATATCTCTACGCAAATCCCGTATTGTCATCAATCCACCAAAAAGGGGAGATTGTTAGGGCATATTTCTCCCTAAGTTGTTTTGGTGATTGATGACAATGCTTTTGCAGACTAATCGTGTGCATTGAGCATTTCATAGATTCATTCATATGGCACGAGACGATTACTACCCCTTGGTGTTTAAAGTGAATATGGTGTAGTTTCCTTCATTTCAGTTTTGGTGGACTTGAGTCGTAGGACATACCGTACTATCAAGAGGCGGCCCGTATCGGAAAGATTAGGGCGGAATCAACATGTACAAATCTCATTTGCACCCCCATCTATTTCCCGCTTCTTTGGAGTGTCCTACGTTGTGTTGTGAGTGGCTTGGATGAAGCCAGTGGTAGTACCGCAGTAGGCATCGGTAATACCGCCTGTAGCAACAGGCAGTAGTACCGCTCTACTACTGCCTCGATTTGGGTCGTGCTTTTCTCGTGTCGGGTTTCGGCGATAGTCTAGCGGTGGTCCCGCTGGCATACTACCACTGACCATACATAGACCAAATCGAGGAGAGGTAGTAGCAGCGACAGTGGGGCAGTAGTACTGCTTGGCCTACAAGAGGTAGTACCGCGGCTACCACCGCTGCCTCTACCACTCGTTGTTTCCTTCTTCTCTTCTCTCCCATATGTGCTCCGTTTCTAGTGGTAGTACCGCTGGGGCAAGCGGCAGTGCCACTGCGGCCAATAGTAGTACCGCTTGCTTGAGCTGTAGTACCACCCGTTACAGCGCATGGTAGTACCATTTGCTCGAGTGGTAGTACCGCATGGTCCGGGCTGTGCACGCTGATAACAGTTGGATCTTTTCCCCCACTATATAAGGGAGGTCTTCTTCCCCAAGAAGATCACCTCTTCCTCCCCCAAACTCCATTATTACTGCAAAGCTCATTTTCGCCTGATCACTCTCCCTAGCCAATCAAACTTGTTGATTTTCTAGGGATTGGTTGAGAAGGCCCCGAACTACACTTCCACCAAGAGAAATTTGATTCCCCCCACCAATACCTTGCGTATCTTGTTACTCTTGGGTGTCTGAGCACCCTAGACGGTTGAGTTCACCTCGGAGCCACATTCCATTGTGGTGAAGCTCCGTGGTGTTGTTGGGAGCCTGCAATCAACTTGTGTAGATTGCCCCAACCTTGTTTGTAAATGTTTGGTCACCACCTTAAATGGCACCACTAGTGGAATGACGGCATCTCACATTGTGTGAGGGTGTTGATGGTGTCCTGGACTAGGGGGTACTCACCACATCGTCTCCCGATCAGTGGGTCGGGCCGAGGAACCCCATGATGATCCACTAATGGGCCACTTCGGGCAGCCCATGCCGAATACAAGGAGTATTCCATAAGACTTGGTGCACAAGACAAGGACTCCTCTAAACCCTAGGCCTATGATGCATATATAAACCAAGGTCAGGCTAGTCAATAGACAATCTAATATGCATTAGAACAATCTCGTGGTAGATGCATGTACTTTGTACCACACCCATATCAATACAATCAAAAGCAGGATGTAGGGTATTATCTCTTTGAGAGAGCCTGAACCTGGGTAAAACCCTGTGTCCATGTTACCATCGCTCCAAGACCTCTAGTTAGGACCCCTACTATGAGATACGCCGGATATAGAACCGACATTGGTGCTTTCATTGAGAGCCTCTCTAGTAGTCGCCATGGGGCGATGGGAATTCAGATTGTCTCCGGCGCGATCTACGCGTTAGAACCGAGCTTTATTGTCGATGTCGGCATCTTCGTCGCCGGCTCGATTAGTCACCTTGGCTCGACCGAGGACTGCGCTCCGTCTCAGATCATTATGTTCGGACGAGGGCCTTCATCATCAACTCCGATCTCTATCAAGATCAGGGAGGAATCATCCATGGAGCTCGGGAGCTCAACGTCAACATTGCCCTCAGGCGACCATGCTGTTTTTTTGGACAAGAAACCTGTATCCGCTGCCACCGCCTTCTCAAGAATCGCTTTGATGATTACTTTGGTGGAATTGTGCAGAATTGAGTGTACAACAACCTGTAAAATTTCGTCACATTCTGATGGAGGAATCTTCGGTGATCTATGATATATTGAAGGCATGTCGAGTCTGGACGGGAATCTGGATGAGTTTAGGGCGTGGTCTCCAGAGCCTAGCTCGGAGGTTATTTGGAAGATCCAACCATTCATCCTGCGGAATTTCCATATCTACCACCTCGAAATTTCAGCTCGATCCGACCGTTCAAACTCCGGGAACCTTCCGATTAGTGCGTCACTTTTCGGATCTGTTTTCTGCGCGAATACGAATCTGACCTGAGTTCATCTTTCTTCATGAACGAGATATTGGACAACCTTTTTGGAAAAATATCTTTCTAGGGTATTGTGTTTTGTTTCCAAGCACATGCTCATGAATTTTGCTCCTTTTCGAAGGTAATCTTCACTGTCGCACCGGTGTCAAACCAGCCCTTGCTCCACGTCTGCTGACCTGCGCTAGACAGATCGTCGCTTCATCAAGCCAAGCCCAACCTTATCGGATCATCAGCTCGGCAAGCCAAAAAAGAGTTCGGCATCACGAAGGCTAAATCATCACCAACACCATCGCCCCACGGATTGCACGGGTCAGGCGCGCTGACATCACCGCTCGATCACTTCATCAATCCGACATTGACCGCGTCACAAGTTATGACCAGCGTCGGCATGGCCGAGCCATAGCTTCTTCAAACCGATGTCTGCTACACCGAACCGCTTCAACACCTCGGCTAGCATGGAGGCTGCAACGTCACCTTACCGACCTGCTCTGTCACCTCAGCTGGACCGGAGGCTTTGCCATCTCTTCATCAACCTACTCTAGAGACTTCGGCATCACCACCCGACCAGCTTTGTCACGTTAGCTGGACCGGGGGCTTTGCCTCGCCGCGTCGATCATACTGCATCACCACTTTGTCAATTCGGTCTCCTCGCTCGGTCACCTTGAGCTTGAGGGCTGGGACCTCGGCTACGCCAAGGACTATATCTTCGTCCCGCCTCTAGCCCGGATCGCGTCATCAACACCGTTAGGCAATGGGCATGCGGATCGAGTGCCAATTTTGGGAGTAACCTTTCTTCAGATTGCTACAACAGATAAGCCAGGTGCTATTAATCCTAGTAATTTTCGATAGCATGGGTTTATTTTTTCCAAGGAATTATTGCTCTGCTTTTGCCATCCTCTGCACACAGGTCTGTCAAATGGTGGCCGCATTAACGACTGTCGTATGATGGTTTGATCAGTTTTTGTTCGTAGTTCGGCGAACGCTGCATCTGGAACTTGGACCGCCCTACTGAGGGAGCCCTGGATTAGGGGGTATCCGGACAGCCGGACTATATACAATGTCCGGACTATTGAAGCGTGAAGACACAAGACTCAAGACTCCATCCCGTGTCCGGATGGGACTCTCCTTGGCGTGGAAGGCAAGCTTGGTGATCCGGATATTGTGTTTCCTTCCTTGTAACCGACTCCGTGTAAACCCTAGCCCTCTCCGGTGTCTATATAAACCAGAGAGGTTGGTCCTTAGAAGGCCGATCACAACTACAATCATACCGTCATAGGCTAGCTCTTAGGGTTTAGCCTCTACGATCTCGTGGTAGATCTACTCTTGTACTACCCATATCTTCAATATTAATCAAGCAGGAAGTATGGTTTTACCTCCATCGAGAGGGCCTGAACCTGGGTAAGCATCTGTGTCCCGTGCTTCCCGTTACCATTAGCCTAGACGCATAGATCGGGACCCCCTACCCGAGATCCACCAGTTTTGACACTAACATTGGTGCTTTCATTGAGAGTTCCTCTGTGTCGTCGCTGCAAGGCTCGATGGCTCCTTCAATCATCATCAACGACACAGTCTAGGGTGAGACTTTCCTCCCCGGACAGGTCTTCGTGTTCGGCGGCTTTGCACTGCGGGCCAATTCGCTTGGTCATCTGGAGCAGACCGACAGCTACGCCCCTGGCCATCAGATCAGGTTCGGAAACCTGAACTACACGGCTGACCTTCACGAAGACTTGATCTTCGACGGATTCGGGCCTGCGCCTGGAGCACCGGACAGTCATGACGAGCATGGCTTAGACCTGTTGTCGGACAACACTCGGGATATCACCCCTGCACTAGCCCCAGACTCAAATCCGGAGCAGGCTACGTCGCCTAAGGACGAACGGATGGACCCCGCCCCGCAGGCCGTACACTCATCGGAGGTGGAGCCGAACATGGGTCTCACCTCTTTGGTGACCCGTGACTCCGAACCCCCGGATTCGCATCCGGATGTTGGTTCCTGTCCACGCACTCCCGAGCCAGCCGAGCCAGGTTGGGCTCCGGTAATGGAGTTCACCGCTACGGATATCTTCCAGCACTCGCCCTTTGGCGACATGCTGAACTCGTTAATAACTCTCTCTTTGACAGAAAATTCCGGGCCGAACTATGTCCGGCTCGAGTGGGAAGCAGACGACGAAGAAATTCAATATCCACCCACCACCCACTTCATAGCCATGGTTGATGATGTAACCGACGTGCTTGACTTCGACTCCGAAGGCATCAACGGTATGGACGACGATGCAGGAGAAGACTCAAAGTCTATGGGGTGCCGTACTTCCGCCTCGTCACACGACATATACATGGTGGATACGCCCAAGGAGGACGACGACGACAATCCGGAAGATAAAACACCCGGGTAAAAGCCAAAGCGACGGCGCAAACGCCGTTCCAAGTCCAGCAACAGTAAAAATAGCAGCAAGAGCGCCAGAAGGATCGATACTCTGGTCAACCCCAAAGGCAACAATGACCATACGGAGCCAGCGATGGAGCAGGACGAGCCAGGTCACGCCGAACACAGTTCGGAGCAGACGCCCGATGACAATGATCCAGAGGGACGAGTTCATCAAACCGGCCCAGGACAAGAAGACAGTCCGGACAATGATGCATTCATCATCCCAAAAGAATGCGTGGAACGAGATAACCTCCACAGAAAGTTTATGGCCACAGCGAAGTTTGAGGAAGCAGAAGCAACGGCTCAAAGCCGCACAGGAAACGCTCAATCGCAGATGGAATAAATGCTAGACACTGAAGAAAGATATGGCGACGATCGCCATACAAAGAGCTATCCAAAACGCAAGCTACTGCCAGAATTCGATGACGAGGCCGTTCCACCGAAGAATAATATGACCAGGAGACCAAACGCACCGCTTCACAACCGCAACAGAACGGCTACCGACACCGCACACGATCTACGTGAGCACCTAGATAAGAAAGCTGGCGCAACTAGGTCCATCTACGGATCTAAAGGACACACCCCGGGGAGGTACTGTGGTCACCAAAACAATTATGCTAATCAAATACCAGTTTGGAATAAACACCGGACACAACAACAGCCGACGGCATGCCATAGCACGTCCAGATACAGAGGGGCTGCTCACCCCCTGTGCTTTACCGAAGAGGTACTGGACCATGAATTTCCACAGGGCTTTAAACCTGTGAACATAGAGGCATACGACGGAACGACAAACCCAGGGGTCTGGATCGAGGAATTTATCCTGCATATACATATGGCCCGTGGGGATGACCTCCACGCCATCAAATACCTTCCCCTCAAACTAAAGGAACCAGCTCGACACTGGCTGAAAAGCCTCCCCGAAAATTCAATTGGGAGTTGGGAGGAACTCGAGGATGCTTTCAGGGCCAATTTTCAAGGGACTTATGCCCGGCCTTCGGATGCTGACGATTTAAGTCACATTATCCAACAGCCCGGAGAGTTCGCCTGCAAGCTTTGGAACAGATTCCTCACTAAGAAGAATCAAATTGTCGATTGTCCGGACGCCGAAGCCTTAGCGGCATTCAAACACAGCATCTGTGACGAGTGGCTCGCCAGACACCTCGGCCAAGAAAAGCCAAGGACAATGGCAGCCCTAACAAGCCTTATGACCCGCTTTTGCGCGGGTGAACATAGCTGGCTAGCCCATAAAGGCACCAACGACCCAGCACATCCGAAATAAGAGATGGCAACGGGAAGCCACGGCGTAATAAAAACAAACGCCAAAACAAGGAAGAGAGCCCGGATAACACAATGGTTAATGCCGGATTCAGGGGCTCTCGACCTGATCAGCAAAAGAAGCCATCTAAAGGTAGTAAAGAGGGACCATCCGATCTGAACAGAGTCCTAGACAGACTGTGCCAAATTCATGGCACCCCTGACAAACCTGCAAACCACACGCACAGAGAGTGCTGGGTCTTCAAGCAGGCCGGCAAATTAAATGCCGAACACAAGGGAAGGGAAACACCAAGTGAAGACGAGGATGAACCTCGCCGGCCGAACACTGGGGACAGAAGAAATTCCCGCCAGAGGTTAAAACAGTGAACATGATCCACGTGACTCACACATCCATGAGAAGGCACGAACGCGCACATAGAGACGCGCTCGATATAGAGCCCAACTACTGAATGTCTTATCCGATCACCTTCGATCACTTGGACGGCCGAACTAGTATTCGACGCGGAGGATCAAAGGCCTTGGTGCTTGACCCAATAATCGATGGATACCGTCTCACCCGTGTCCTCATGGACGGCAGCAGTAGTCTCAATTTAATATATGAGGACATTGTCCGCAGGATGGGGATAGACCCATCCCGAATTAGTCAAAGCAACACCACCTTTGAAGGGGTGATACCAGGCGTTGAAGCCCACAACAGGGGCTCCGTCGTACTGGAGGTAACATTCGGCTCTCCAGGTAACACCAGAAGCGAAGAACTACTCTTCATCATCGCACCCTTCCAAAGCGACTATCATGCATTGCTTGGAAGAACGGCCTTCGCCCGCTTCAATGCATTGCCGCACTATGGCTACCTTACACTCAAGATGCCCGGTCCACGTGGCGTCATCACCATTAGCGGAATCACAGAGCGCTCTTTACACGCAGAGGAACACGCGAGTCCCTGATGGCCGAACTATAAGCGGCCTCCAATATTAGAAAACATGACTCGTCATTAAGACCACAAACACGGTTAGACGAGTCCGGTAGCCCGGATAAAATTGAATCAGGGCACCGTATATGTAATCCCATAGCGGACACCAGGGGCTATAAATATTTAATACAGCCCCACACTTGGCTCAACCTTATTGGCAGGCCAACATCTTACACTTTTATTATCCATCGCATACTTATGTTGCACTCTCTTACGAGTTCTCTTTTTCACAAACAACGTTCGCGCGATATCCTTCCAAGATACGGCACAATGGAGACAAAGGCGCAGACATGCAGCAGGGCCCCGCTCAACAGGTTTCTTTTTAGATTAAGCCCCTGTGTAAACCTTTTCTACTGCCTCTTGTTGTTTAACCATCCCATGGGTTCCATACCCACAGAGGATACTGTCGTTATTGACATTTCGCCATGACAGGTCAACGCACGTACCTGGAAACACAGGGTTTATAATGAATGGGCATTCTTGAGCCCATCATCTGTTATAAAGTCTGAATACCTTCGGGAGTGTTCGGTGTCACGAGTTTGGCCTTATATGCATCAGCTCCGAATCATGTCTTTGGTCAAATGTTGGGTTTGCCCGGCTCCTGGGTTTGCCGCCTTATGTTCCGTTATTATCGGCTAAGGTGGCCAAAGGAGAACTACTGCGACTGTTCCCTGGTTATTCCGGACGAGCACCTCAGTAGAGAAAGCCGAAAACTGACTGTCATGATACAGCGAGAGACTGTTCAACCACTCAAAGACTTATCAGGATCTTTAGGATCCCTTCGCATTAACGAAGGACCGTTTCCCGGTCACATACACACGCGCCTGTATTAGAATGCAAGCGAAGGTACCAGGGGCTACATAGTAGCCCCACCATTAGACTCCCATGGCTAAGCAAAAGCGTTACAGCTATATAGTCCTGTTGCCTAGTTCGACATGCGATCACCTCCTTAATGGACCAAGACGTTGGATCAAGTGTGATTATGCATCTTTTTCTCGAACACCCCCGCATTATATGCATGGGGGCTGAAGCCAACGACTGCTAACTTTCGAATTAAATATATAGATATAAAAAACGGCCGCACAGGGGACACAATAATACTTTCAGGCAAAAAGTATAAATATAGCCTTATAATCAAAATAAACATTGTTTTTACAATGATTCGAGTCATCACTCAAACAAGACATTCTTCGAGCACTACGCCTCTATTAGGCGGGCACTTTCTGTGACCTGCGCCAAGTAGTGCTCGGCCGGATATTGGCCCCCCGCCGGATCCTGGGTCGCTATAATGGTGGCCTCCATATCCGTCCAATAGGCTTTAACGCGAGCAAGAGCCATTCGTGCACCCTCTATGCACACCGATCTCCTCATGGCGTCGATCCGAGGCACGGCCCCAAGGAATTGATGCACCAAGCCAAAATAACTGTCCGGCTTAGGCCCCTTCGGCCAAACATGGTCTATTACAGACCGCATTGCAAGCCCTGACAGCCTGTGAAGCTCCGCTACAGCAGCCATCTTGTCACTTAGCGGCAGCGGGAAAGTGGGAGCATTGAATTGCGACCAGAAAAGCTTCTCCACTTCCTTATCACCCTGATCCTCGAAGAACTTGGCAGCGTCAGCTGTACTCTTCGCCAAATCCGCATACGCATCCGCAGGACTCCAGCGTCCATCCAGGGGAGCATACTTCAGATCGAAAAACTTTGTCCACAGCAAGTAGGAGCCCCCAGCCGCGATTTTACCGGCCTGTTGAAGCTCCTCCCGCGCACCCCTGAGCTCGGTCCGTATTTCCTTGGTGGCATTCAGTGCCTTGTTTAGGTCGGCCGAACTATCCTTATGCTCCTTTTTAAGGAGCTCATACCGGTCTGCGGCATTTTTAACTCCACGGCCATTTCGGCTATATTTTCCTCGCTTCAGCGATGAGCAGCCTGTTTGGCTCTCAATTCCTCGGCCGCCTTTGGGGCAGCCGCATTGCTAACCCGAGCTTGTTCCTTGGCTTGGGCAAGTTCCGCCCTCAGGGCCTCCACGGCAGCAGCACCATCTGCAGTCCAAACATATTACATTAATATCATGCCGCCCTCATATTTTCCTATACAAAGGAAGGCAGAGCACATACCTTGTGATTTGTCCAGCCGCTCGTTCACCAGCGTGATATCGGCATCAATCGATCCAATCTGCCTCGTTAGTTCGTCAACTTCAACTGACTGGTTGGTGGCCGGACCCACAGATACCTGCACGTATTTACAGCATAATCATTGATTTATGATCCCCCGTTTGCCGCCTAGGGCGGGCAACCAGAGTCTTAGGGGCTACTATCTATATGGAGCACACCTAGCGCGTGCCTCACAGCCATAAAATGGTGTATTCTTCACTACATACCTCAAAGCCTCTGAGCAGGCTTGTAAATGCTTCATTCAAACCGCTTGTAGCGGATGAAATCTTCTTGAGCACCGCGCTCATTAATGAGTGGTGCTCCTTCGAGCGTGCAGCTCGCTCCAGTAGGCCCGTCAGTACATCCGGCCAGACATTGAACTCTGCCGGACCCTTCCCACTGCCCCTCGTGGGAGCCAAACGCTCCAGGCTCAGGGCGGCTGACGCATTGGCTTCCGGCTTCGGTAGATCCGGACTCCTCCGTGGCGACTCCTCGGTGTCGCCCGCTTCATGAGCCGGAGAGGTGGGTGGGGTCTCGCTCTCCATCATCTCTGGAAGAAGATCCCCCGAAGACGAACTCTGTTGAGAAGAGCTGCTAGCCGGACTACAAAAGACGAATCCTGGTTATTGATCTAGGAGAAACACAGTACCTTCGAATTAACGATTGACTTACAGCTCGGTGGAGGGCCGACCCGTTGGCGGGCATGACGCGGTGAGGGTGCCCGTCGGGGCAGGGCCCCCTGGGGATACCTTTTTCCCTGGTTTGGGCATCTCCGTCTCCAAGTCTTCTGAGGCAGCCCTCTTCTTCCCGCGCTGGGAGGAGGCCTTAGCCTCCCCTTCCCGACTATCCTCCTTAGGGGAGGTAACAATTCCCCCGGTTCGGATGCGTAGCGTGTGAAGTTCGGTTTCTTTGTTCTTCCCCTTGTCTTTCCCTGAGGGCATTCTACTGAGTACCCGGTCAAGCATCTTGGCCATGGTGGGACCAGGCGAGCCTTTGGGAAGTGGCGCCGGACACCTGATTCTCTCCGCCTTGCTGAGCCATTCCCAGACACGGATGATTTCCAGAATAAACAATTATGGCAAATAAAAAACAAGGTGTCCGGTATCAAGGTTACTTACTTGGGTATCTAGGCGAGTGCTGCTTAGGCCCGCATCCTCGGTGGTGTCCGGACACTCTACTTTCGGTCCGAAGAATAATTTGCACATCCCTTCGAGCTTCAAGCCAAAGAAGTGCTTAACAGTCTGCGGACCCTCCGGATTGAACTCCCACATCTGGAGAGGCTGGCGTTGGCACGGCAACATCCGTCGAATTAACATCACTTGCATTATGCTGACAAGATTAATGTCCCTCTCAAGAAGATCTCGGATGGGGCTCTGCAATACTGGTACATCACTAGCGGCCCCCCAATTCTGTCCTGCGTCGGTCCAAGATGCTAGTTGTGACGGAGGGCCCGAGCGAAACTCGGGGGCGGCCACCCACTTTGTGCCTCTGGGAGCGGTGACATAAAACCACCTCCGTTGCCATACATCGGATACTTTTGGGAAAGAACCCTCTGGCCATGGGGCATCGGCGTTCCTACTTATTACGGCATCTCTGACTCCGCATGTCGCCCCTCGATCATCTTCAGCTTCACATTGAAGGTCTTGAGCCATAAGCCGAAGTGTGGGGTGACATGAAGGAAGGCCTCGCACACTATAATAAACGACGAGATATGGAGGATGGCGTCCGGAGCTAGATCATGAAAATCCAACCCATAATAGAACACGAGCCCCCTCACAAAAAGATCGAGGGTGAGGCCCAAGCCACGGAGGAAGTGAGGAACAAACACAACGCACTCATTGGGCTCCGGCGTAGGGATGACCTGCCCTGGAGCAGGAAGCCTGTGCCAGATGTCGGCGGTCAGATATCCGACCTCCCTAAGCTTCGCAATGTTGTCCTCTTGGATCGAGGAGGCCACCCACCAGCCTTGAGGGTTGGATCTGGAGATATTGGAGGATCTGGGGTGTTTGGGCTTAGGTCTCGGGTGTTAGAACTCGAGGTGCGAGAAGGCGCGAGGAAAGTGGAAAAGAGGCATAGGCCTCGATCCCTTTATAAAGGGGGTGAATATCAAGAGTCCTCGGCGTGACCGCTTGAGGCTTATCTAAAAACACACGGAGTCATACCAACGGTCGTCGTGGGGTTGCGCACGCCCATATTGATGGAAAATCCCGTAATAAGAGGAGCACAATCTCTGCTTTCACAGGATGTGCCAATAAAACCGCCTCGCAACGCGAGTCAAGGTGGGACCGGTTCGTGTTGGACCAGGCCACGATGCACGGGCATGACGTACGAAGATTGCCAGCAGATCAGATTTACGCTATGTTTCCTACAATGGCATGTGAAGATCATCTTGCAGATCTGGACACGATTTGAGTGTTCGATAACTACTTTGGAGTATTCGGAGAACGAACCCGCCTTGCAATGCCAAAGACAAGACTGCGTGCCGGACTCATCGTCATTGATGCCTGGTTCAGGGGCTACTGAGGGAGTCCTGGATTAGAGGGTATCCGGACATCCGGACTATATACATCGTCCGGACTATTGAAGCATGAAGACACAAGACTCAAGACTCCGTCCCGTGTCCGGATGGGACTCTCCTTGGCGTGGAAGGCAAGCTTGGCGATCCGGATATTGTGTTTCCTTCCTTGTAACTGACTCTGTGTAAACCCTAGCCCTCTCCGGTGTCTATATAAACCGGAGAGGTTGGTCCTTAGAAGGTCGATCACAATTACAATCATACCATCATAGGCTAGCTCTTAGGGTTTAGCCTCTACGATCTCGTGGTAGATCTACTCTTGCACTACCCATATCTTCAATATTAATCAAGCAGGAAGTAGGGTTTTACCTCCATCGAGAGGGCCCGAACCTGGGTAAACATCTGTGTCCCTTGCTTCCTGTTACCATCAGCCTAGACGCACAGATCGGGGCCCCCTACCCGAGATCCGCCGGTTTTGACACCGACACCTACGAATTCAGACTTTGACATGCCTTCACCACATCACGCCGACGCCCTTCATTGACATTGACTTCAGTGCCATGCCACATCTATTTAAATAAATTATTTTGCATAAAGCAACTAAGTGAGGATTTTTTATATATTATTATTTTTTGGACTGCACTATTTTACATGTGTAGGTAATCGACTTTGACTGCGTCATGCTGTCACTTCGGCAAGCCGACGTCGTGCTCCCAATTGGCATAAATCGGCTCGTGTGATCACCTTGTTGGTCGAATTGCCATACCGACATGTTCGGTTGCCTCGGGACTTCGGCATCACTGAGAGAGCTCTACCTCATTGAGTATTCAGCACATGGGCCATATTTATTTTATTACTCACTTTGCATAAATTATTTATTATGCTATGAACTTATTTTTTCATTCATTATTACTATTATCTCCGGCTTGCACTATTTTCTGTGCACAGGTAAATGATCCGGGTTGGGCAACACCGTCACCTCGGCGTACCGACGTACCACGTCACCTCGGCTGGACCGGGGGCTTCATCATCACTTCATTAACCCCACGATGGGGACTTCAGCGTCACACTGTCGGCCTGCTCCGTCACCTCAGTCGGACGAGGGGTTCCACCTCGCCACATTGGTCGTGCTATTTAGCCACTTCAGAGTGACGAGCTCTTTGCTCTGCCACCTCGGGGCCGGCTTGGGGGATGGGACCTCGTCCCGCCGTAAGCTCGTGTCGCGTCATCAAAGTCGAACACATTAACCAGCTAAGTCGCGTTCATGTTCAAAGTTTTAAATGTTTAATTTGTGTTCGGTTCGACCATGCTCACATACGTTGTTTGTTAAAAACACTTCCTTTCCCATGTTAACATGGGGCTCTTAAATTTATATGAGCTATTCTATAATAAGTGTTCTTCTTCTAAGTCGTTGCAAAGTCTTTTTCTACCACTCATTTCTTGACACGAGTGTGCGGTCAATTGCCAGATGGCCTAGTTTCTCTCTAAAGCCGCTCGGGTTTGGTTCGCTAAACTGGACAAGGAAACGCACTCCGCCTTCGGGATAGGGAGGTTGAAGCCGAAGGCTGGCCCGCTTGAAGTCTTGAGATCGGATGTGTCATATTAATGCGCGACAAAAGCACAAAAATTTTAAGACCAATTTTTGGATTGGCACCAAATGACTTGATTTAGTTTGGACGTCAAGCTTTTAGATAAGTTTTTTTGGTTGTTCAAGCTTATGGCACTTTTTAGATATTTGTATGTTTTTCCTTCAGGAAGCGGGACATCCTCATGACCAAGGTGCCCTGCATTCTAATTCAATTCGGGAGATCTTTTCAGACCCACAGCTCGGCATCTTTCCCGCCGAACTACACCTCGTTGTTGACAAAATACATGCCACATCGGGACTAGTTCCCGAATAGTGCAATGCCATACGCCTTTAAAGCATTGGCAATATTAACGGGGGCTGAGACTACAGCTGAACCCACCAAATCCAAGGTACTCCGAGGAGTCCTCGGCAAAACATTCTTGGACATTGCTTTATATGCATCGGTTTCGAATTGTGTCTTCGGTCAATAGTTGGATTGCCCGGCTCCTGTGCTTGCCTCCTACATTCCTCTTTGTTCGTCTAGGTGTGAAAAGGGAGAACCACTGTGATTGTGCTTCCAGCTCGAATGGTTAAGCGCCTCAGCGGAGAAAGCCGAAAACTGACTGCCATGATAAGCGCAAACTGGTCAGTGATCTGATGACTGTGTTAAACTATAAGATCGATAGGGGTCACTGAGGGAGTCCTGGATTAGGGGGTATCCGGACAGCCGGACTGTGTACAACGTCCAGACTATTGAAGCGTCAAGATACAAGACTCAAGACTTCGGCCCGTGTCTGGATGGCACTTTCCTTGGCATGGAAGGCAAGCTTGGCGATCCGGATATTATGTTTCCTTCCTTGTAACTGACTCCATGTAAACCCTAGCCCTCTCCGGTGTCTATATAAACCAGAGATGTTGGTCCTTAGAAGGCTGATCACAATTACAATCATACTATCGTAGGCTAGCTCTTAGGGTTTAGCCTCTACGATCTCGTGGTAGCTCTACTCTTGTACTACCCATATCATCAATATTAATCAAGCAGGAAGTAGAGTTTTACCTCCATCGAGAGGGCCCGAACCTGGGTAAACATCTGTGTCCCTTGCTTCCTGTTACCATTAGCCTTGACGCACAGATCGGGACCCCCTACCCGAGATCCGCCGGTTTTGACACCGACATTGGTGCTTTCATTGAGAGTTCCTCTGTGTCGTCGCCGCAAGGCTCGATGGCTTGTCTCATCGTCAAGGACGACATTACCTCGGAGTGAGCTATGGCTATAGGCCAGACGCTCCGACTCGGCGGCTATATCATGGCCGCCTCATCGGTAGCAGCGCCAACGATGGCCTCTCGGGTCATCAATCATAACCTTCGCATTAGTTCGGAACTTGCCGAACAGATGGATCCAATGGAGCTCTCCTCCCTTAATGAACTCTTGGATCGCATCGCCGCTCTGGGAGTCACTACGAACTATGACCGGATTGGTCTTAAACCCGACCAAAGGGAAATCAGGTCCCCGCCGGCCACCCATGAGATAGCGATAGTGGAGGAACCACACACGAATTGTCCCTCAACTTTGAGGACGAATTATGTTCGGATTGCCGAACTCCTTGAGCCGAAAACCTGCTCAAAGGAAAACATGACCCAGGCCCTGGACTTAGAATCGGGCATTGGGCCGAAGAAATTGGGCGGTATTCTGGATTCTGAGCTGTTAAGCTCGGAACCGCCCGCGCCCTTGGGCGTTAGATCGGATCAAAATCTGGATTCTGCTAACAACACCTATATGGACTTAAACTGTCTCTCCCGCATCAGGCAAGAGCCCCAGGAAACGGTACATCATTACTGGGCCAAATTCCTCCTTGCGCTTGACAAGGTCAAGGACTGCCGCGAGGAGAACATGGTCTCACTCTTCGGCAAAAACTGAACAGACGAAGGGCTCCTCAATGCTATAAGCCACCGCGGCATAGTACGCTTCGCGGACTTGGTAATCATTGTACGGAAGTACTGTGCGATGGAGAGCGCTTGGAAGACCCAAATAAAATTTTGGGATAGTACTGCTCTCACCAAGACCTTTGTCCGAACTAAACGGACGAACTCTCGTAAGTCGTCTGATCCAATCCCCAAGAAACCAAAGCCCACCCCAGGGCAGGGATCCGTATTGGAAGAATGGCTCGACGTACCATGTAAGCTCCACAGTACTCCGGATACAATACCAACTCATAGCCTTAGGGCATGTTGGATACTCCGGCAGGTGGCAAAAAGTGGCGAGGATCTTCTTGTAAACCATAAAGCGGAACAACATCCTGCCAGCGGACACAATATGGTACTAACAGTCTCCGATACTTTTGCCTCGAACAACAGGTGCAAGCGAGCTCATCGAAGCTCTGCGGAAATTTGCCATGTGGCAAAGATAAACCCCTGGAACGACACTGTTATAACATTCAATGCCAGTGATGAACCTCGATTCCAGACTGTCCGGGCACCGGCCGCCCTGGTCCTTAGCCCAATTGTGGACGGCTTTCGGCTCACCAAAGTACTCATGGATGGTGGAAGCGGGTTAAACTTGATCTATGAAGAAACGCTCAACAAAATGGAAATTGATAAAGGCCGCATTGAGCAAAGCGGCACCACCTTCAGGGGAATCATCCCTACTCGGGAAGCACGGTGTGCGGGAAAAATTACACTCGATGTGGTATTCGGCACCCCGGAGAATTATAGGTCCAAAGAAATCACATTCCAAGTGGCTCCCTTTAGCAGAGGATACCACGCCCTTCTAGGGTGGGACGCGTTTACAAGATTTCAAGCAGTACCTCATTACGGGTAAATGAAGCTTAAAATGCCCGGACCCAACGGAATTATCACTCTAGCCAGTGATCCAGACGTCGCACTTCGCACCGAAAATAAAACCGCAGCACTAGCCCTGGAAGCATTATCTGAAGCCCTAGAAGCCGAAGAGTTAACAACACTACGGGCCACTGTGGACAGGGACGACGATACTCGACAAGCGACCCAAGTCCACCTCATTTAAACCTGCAGACGATATAGTCAAATTCCAAGTCCACCCAATGGACCCCACGAAGACAGCATCCATCGGGACACAGTTGAGCCCCGCGATGGACGCTGCACTACGAGATTTCTTACGTGAGAATTGGGACATTTTCGCCTGGCACCCTTCGTACATGCCAGGCATCCCACGCCGGTTGGCCAAACACAGCCTCAATATACTAAAGGGATACAAACCGGTCAAACAGACTCTAAGGCGGTTTTCAGAACCCAAACGACAAGCCATGGGGGAAGAGCTAGCCAAGCTACTCGAGGCCGGATTCATCAGAGATATTAAACATCCGGATTGGCTGGAAAATTTAGCAATGGTACCAAAAAAGGACAAATCCTGGCACCTATGCGTCGACTTAAAAGACCTCAACAAGGCTTGGCCCAAGGACCCCTTTCCCCTCCCTCGCATCGATCAAATCATCGATGCCACAGCTGGACACGACTCGCTGTGTTTTCTCGACGCATACTCTGGATACCATCAAATAAATATGGCAGAGTCTGACCAAGATGCAACAGCTTTTATAACGCCATATGGCCCTTTTTCCTTCAACACTATGCCCTTCGGGCTCAAGAATGCCGGCGCAACCTATCAACGCATGATTCAAACATGCCTGGAAAAACAAATCAGCAAAATAGTGGAAGCATATGTGGACGACGTGGTCATAAAAACTAGACACGTCGAAACCTTATAAACGACTTGAGGCTCACATTCTATAACGTCCGGACATACGACATCAAGTTGAATCCGGAAAAATGCGTCTTCAGTGTCCCCTCGGGGAAGCTGCTGGGCTTCATTGTTTCCAATAGAGGAATCGAAGCGAATCCAGCAAAAATCCGAGCTCTGTCGCAGTTGGCTATACCAACAGACCTCAAGCACGTCCAGAAGCTAGCTGGATGCGTGGCCGCTTTGAGCCGCTTTATATCCAGGCTAGGAGAAAAGGCATTGCCTCTTTACCGCCTCCTTCAGCGCACCGAACACTTTATATGGACGGATGCAGCTGCGGCCGGACTCGATGAGATAAAGACCTTATTGGCCAGTAATCCAGTCCTAACAGCGCCAAACATCGGCGAACCTATGCTACTATACATAGCTGCAACACATCAAGTGGTAAGCGCAGTGCTCGTCGTCGAACGAGAGGTAGACGGATACAAATTCCTGCTTCAAAAGCCAGTTTATTACATATCCATGGTCCTCACCCCATGCAAATCCCAATACCCACACTATCAAAAATAGCATACACGGTCTTCATGGCATCCCGGAAGCTAAGACACTACTTTCAAGAGTGTTCGATTACCGTCGCCTCCGAAGTACCCCTCAATGACATAATTAATAACTGTGACGCTACGGGCCGGATTGCTAAATGGGCTATCGAGCTCCTGCCGTTCGACATAATATACAAACCACGGCGAGCCATTAAGTCGCAAGTACTGGCTGACTTTGTCGCCGAATGTACAGAAGCCGAACTCCTTAAAGAGTACGGCACGTACTCCAACTGGATCATGCACTTTGACGGCTCCAAAATGCTTGCTGGACTGGGAGCAGGGGTAGTCCTGACGTCTCCCACCGGGGACACGGTCCAATACGTCCTACAAATATTATACACAGACTCCAACAATGCAGCCGAATATGAGGCTCTGTTGCATGGTCTTCGGATGGCAGTCTCTATGGGCATCCAACGTCTGGAAGTGCACAGGGATTCGAACCTCGCAATATCACAAATAAACGGAGACTTTGATGCCAAGGATCCAAAAATGGCGGCCTATCATAATGCCATCCTCAAAATGTCAGCTCGGTTCGAGGGGCTCGAATTCCACCATGTGGCTCAAGAAAACAATCAAGCGGCGGACATCCTTGCTCGCATCGGCGCCAAACGCGACCCTGTCCCACCTAATATATTCCTGAAAAGGTTGTTCAAGCCATCCGTAGTATGGGAAGGGGAGTCCGACAATACCAGCACGAATCCGAATACACCCCCAGACTCCGAACCATCAGACACAATCGGAGGCTCTGCCACCGAAATAATGTCTTCGGCCCACGAAATCATGGTCGTAATCGCCCCATGGACCGAGCCTTTCTTGGCCTACCTAAATAGGCAGGAGCTCCCCAAAGACCAAAATGAAGCACGCTGCATAGTCCGGCGTTCTAAAGCTTACAAAGTCCACGAAGGGGAACTCTACAAGAAAAGCGCGACCGGAGTGCTCCAAAGGTGCATCTCCGAAGAGGAAGGGCGGCAACTCCTGGCTGAAATCCATGCTGGACTGGGCGGACACCACGCCGCAGCTTGAGCGCTAGTCAGCAAAGCCTTCTGTACAGGCTTCTATTGGCCGACGGCCCGAGCAGACGCACAGGACCTTGTCCAACATTGCGTCGGCTGCCAGCTCTTCGCCAATCAGAGTCATATGCCCCCTACCGCTCTCCAAACAATCCCCATAACTTGGACCTTCGCGGTCTAGGGGCTGGATATGGTCGGACCTCTTAAAGGGGGAAGCCATAAGAAAAAATACTTATTGGTCATGGTGGACAAATTCACCAAATGGATTGAAGCCAAACCAGTTAAAATGGCCGAATCCGGACCAGTAATAGACTTCATATATGGGGTCGTACACCAATACGGTGTCCCCCATAGCATCATCACTGATAATGGCTCAAATTTCACAGTCGATGAAGTGAAAACTTGGTGCGGCAAAATGGGCATTAAGTTCGACTACGCTTCCGTCTACCACCCCCAAACAAACGGCCAGGTCGAACGGGCAAATGGTATCATCATGAGCGGCATAAAACCCAGATTAGTGTGATCTTTAACAGAATCGGATACGCACTGGGTAGAGGAGCTCGACTCCGTACTCTGGGGGCTGCAGACCACATCGAATCGAACCACCGGATATACACCATTTTTTATGGTGTACGGTGCGGAAGCAGTACTACCCTGTGACATAATACATGATTCGCCATGCGTACGCATGTACGAAGAGAAGGAAGCCGAGTTAGATCGGCGGGATAACTTGGATGCCCTGGAGGAGGAGCGCGATGTCGCAAAAGCCTGTTCCGCATTCTATCAGCAACAGGCTCGACGATATCAAAGCAGAGAAGTGCGGACCAAAACTTACAATATTGGCGAGCTCATTCTACGCCTACCAGAGAAGAAGAAGGACAAACTCAAACCCAAGTGGGAAGGTCCCTTCGTCATTGACAAAGTTCTCACCGGAGGAGCGTACCGTCTACGTAATGCATCCGATAATAGACTCGAGCCGAACCCATGGAACGCGGCCAGACTCCGGAGATTCTACGCCTAACGCCGAACTCAGTTTCGTCTCCTTACCCCTCCTTTTTAATTATGCTCCACCCCTTTTCTCTCCTTTCTCGACCCTTTTTATTTTTTCTTCACACAAAGTATTTAATACAGTGCCGACTCCCGGACCATTCCGGCCGCACTATGTGTGTAAGTTGTACCTGGGGGCTTCCTATTCGGAAGCTAGACATAATTACTTTAAATGGCTTTTTGCCCATCGCATATGCGTTCCTTTTCCATATGTGCCTTTTCTTCACCATTATATGCATCGATATGACTTAAGATGTGGCCAAGCTGGGTTGCCTGGCTCTTGTGTTTATGCCCTACGTTCCCGTTAATTCGGCTAGGGCATAAGGGGAGCACCTCTGCGATTGTTACTGCCGGTTAAGCCAGATTTGTACCTCAGACTGGGTGAAGCCGAAAGCTAGTTTCCTTAAGAGAATATTCGATCGGTGAACAAAGGATGTATTCGTTGGTTACAAAAAAAATGGAAGCTTTGTATCCAGCGCCGTCGTTCGCAGTCCGTACATGTGCATCGACACATGCATTCCAAGGGAAAGGAACCCTTAACGGAACTATTCTCCCTGGAAGATGTTTCTTGCTATCTATGCAATATAACATAACTAGTTGGGTACTTGTCTGTTCAAGCACTTATGACCCCTACGCCTGGTCTCCACGCATACCCCGGTTCTTGTATAACCGAGCGGGTATTCGGACACACCCCGGACTATAGGATCCGGGGGCTGAAGCGAAAAGGTCCGCCATGACAAATGATTTCAATCCAGCTAGGGGCTATTTATGCCAATTAAATTACAAATTCGCTAAGACTGACTATATTCCTCCTCTATACCATCTAACAGGCTATCTAGCCTACAATCCTGTTGAGAATACTTAGCGGCTAACGCTACCTGGTCATATACCAGGCTCACGGGAATTTCTTGCCCATCAGGCCCCGCCGGTTCTACTTCGGCCATATGGTTCGGGTCTAGCTTGGTGTAGCGCGTCTTCACCATTGCCCAGGCTTCTCTTGCTCCTTGCCGGACGGAAGCGCCACCGGGCTCCTTGAAGCAGGTTCGCAAGCTCCCCCATGCCATTCGGCAGGAGGCTTGATGGCCACAAGGCCTGAGCAACGCCGTGCATCACCTGTCGAGTACGCTCGTGCAACTGCGAAAGTTCTTGCAGCAAATCACCTGCAGATGAGGGCATCTCCTCTTCAGGGCGACCCGTTAACATTCCTGCAGGCAAAAAAATTTCAAAAAACTTCCTCGCCGAACTATCAAACAGTTCGCTTGAGCTCTTACCATAAATGCCGCATCGAAGCTTTTTGTTCTCCTTCACGGAGTCCGCCAGTTGAGCGCGGACGTCCTTTAATTCCACGTCCAAACAAATATTGGCATCTTGTAGCTTGTTCTTCTCTTGCGTCACCTGCGTAAGGATGCACTCGCCAGCCTTTAGCTGTCGTTGGAGATGCGAGTCGTCACCCATTACGCCCTCCGGATTCACCCCGGGATTGTCTGCAGAATTTTCTGTTAGACTAACTGCACCAGCCATTTACTAACTGGTACATCTGCGTATAATGGAGACAAATATTACCAGAGGGGGCCTTTCGGGATCCCTCTAACTTGGCTACCGCGTCAGTCAACTGGGCCTTGCATGCCTCCAGCTCCCGCGCCAATTGTTCATTCTTGTCCACAAGGACCTGTGCATATATTGATCCTTCAAACAGTTGTCCCAACTATTCCAAGTCTCAGGGGCTACTGCTATGCATACTTACCAAAATTTCTTACCTGTATGTCTTTGGTATACTGGTTTGTCGCTTGGGCAAGCCCGCCTCGAGCAGCTCGGACATATGCGTCCACCGAATTGAAGGCATTAAAAGCCTCTTCAGAAAAGATGTTGTTCCGGAGCACGGCCCTCCGGCGCCGGTGATTCATGGCGCTCTCCACTTTGGAGTTCGTGGCCGAACACATATCCGCATCCTCCGTCGGGGAGCCTTGTGGTGCTGGCCCCGTGTCCGCCTCCGCCCCCGAAGCCGGTTCTGGGACCCGGCTGGTGGAGGCGTGATTGGTGGGATCTCCGGACATAGTCCGGTTATTCCTCTTCCTGCCAGACACAAAGGGCGCTGTCATATTTCAAATTCTATAATTACAGGACAGGTTATTACTTTACCTATGTAGCGGTGTGTCAACCCTCATCGCCTTCCTCTTGAGCCTGCCCGATCCGGATGCCCGTGGTTGACGAGTCCCTAGGGGCTCGGCCCCTCGCTCCAGTCATCGTTTCTGCAAATAGAACGATGCCTCAAGGGTAAATTATAGTACCTGGGGGGAGTCCTCTTTGGAGGATAGGGTTTTTTTGGCTCGGCTTACACGCGACGCGGGGAGCAGTCCAGGGTAGTTGGCCGTAATGGCCACCAGGGCGCCATCCCAGCTCGCTTGATAAAATGCCCCGTTGACAAGCTCCACAGTAATATCCGGATCTACTTTGAGTCCCGGATCTTGGGCCCTAATAGGTTCCTCTAGTTGCGGGGAGGGGCTGAAGATTCCTTCTACGGCCCTCCTCAGTTCCTGCTCAGAAGCATTGATGCAAGTAATCTTAGCAGAAGAATGCTAGAGTAAGTGAAGCAGGGAAAAGAATGGGAACTTACCCACTCTGGGGGGGTTGTACATGGAGAATCCATCCCGCGTTTTTATGCGAAGGAATTCCTCCTCTTCCCCTTTGTACAAATCAGACAATATCCTTGCCAAAGCGGCAGCAGAGTCCGGACCCTTACGGCCATAGCGGGTGGCGTCGTCCTCCCCATTGAAATGCCACATGGGCTTCCCCCGATATTGGAGCGGTTGCACTCCCCGCCTTATGCATATCTCCATGACCTCGACTATCGTCAGTCCGGATTTGGCCAGCAACTTTATCCTGTTCATCAGGAGGTATATTTCCCTTGTGTCCTCTTCTTGAGGACCCCCGGGGCGCCAGCTTAAGTGTGCCTGTCACACCCTAGCTAGTCATGCATTAGAGTGTTGCATCATGTTTACTCTTTCATCAGAAACTTGAAATGGGGATTTGTGAAACCCTCAGAATCATTTTGAAAATGACCCGAATAAAAATTTCTCCAAAAGGGTCCAAGAAAATGCTCATGTTGCTCTCTGAAAATATTGGACAGAGATAAAAACCAAACCAATATTTTTAAGAGCTCATAGGTATTTATTTTGGGCATTTGGAATTAATACATAACTATTTGCATTGGAAATATATTAGTTATATATATTAATATATGTCCAAAAATTATGCCACCTGTTGGGGAGCTCTGGAATAATATATCTAGCTCCTGCAAAAATTGGCATAAGGTGATAAAATGATTTAATATTTTATTTAAATCAAAACAAATGACAGAAATTAGAAAACAAAAATAAATAAAAGAAGGAGAAGCTTACCTGGGGCTCCTCCCTGTGCAGCCCAGCAGTAGCTGGCTGGCCCAGCCAGCAGGCGGCCCAGCCCGCCTCCTCCTTTGTCGTCTTCGTCCTCGACAGAGGGAGGGGAGCGTGCCCGGCGCGCGCGCGCGCCACCGCGCCACGCCACCAGCTCGCCTGCCTGCCTGCCTCTCCCCTCCTCGTCTGGATGCCCTG